>NC_056733.1:1567736302-1567831302 GCF_019279795.1 Protopterus annectens | reverse complement strand
AGGAATGCTAGTCAATACCAAAGACTGCATTTAGTTATGACTGCCCATATCCAGGAAGGTTGTGGGCTCTATCCCCGGTAAGAATTTGCAGTGCCCCATCCATTTGTCCAGGTTCCTCCTGAACAGTGTCACAGAGGTGCTCTGTTTCACATGAATTAGTAGCCTTCTCCAAACATGCGGCAGTCGCTGGGAGATAAATCTGTCCCTCCAACATGTTCTATTTAAGTCACAGGCCATATTTAGGTCCCTGGAATGAGTAGCCCTAGTCTCGTTTGATTTACAGATATGCAGCAAGTTCATTAGGTTGGGGTCCTGGATTGCTCTGTAGGCCAGGCATAGGTCTACCCTAAGAAGTCTATACAATATGGAGTATAGTGACAGGGACTTTAGTTGGTCTGTGTAAAGCAAATGCTGGAGCCCCTTGATCTTCTTTATTAGAAACATCTGAGGTCCCTCTAATTGCTGCAGGAGCTTAGTACGGTACATGCCAAATGGGGTGTTATACTCAATTATGGGCCATATAACTGCTGAGTGTAGGGTGTCATAACTTCTTTTGCTCTTGAGGTGATGCCTTTACTAATCAAGTGTGCCATATGGAAAGCTTTCCATACTACAGTAGACACATGGTGGTTGAAGTTAAGGTTGCAGTCAACATATGATCCCAGGTCCCTTACCACTTCACGGTATTGTTGTTGATTTCATAGAGTGAGGAGACATTGTTTGTGCCAAAGGGAATGATGATGCATTTCTTTGCATTCAGTTTGAGACTGTGACTAATACACCAGTCACTGGTCTATGTGAGACCCCCCTGGAGTATACTGACATCATTTGGGGATTCAATGATTGTACCTAGTTTGCAGTCGTCTGCAAACTTGGTCAGTCACAACCCCTTGGTTTTGACCTAAATGTCTAAGAAGTATATACCAAACAGTAGGGGACCCAGCACTGACCCCTATGCCACCCCACTAGTAACAAGTCTGCTGGTTGATGTGGAGTCACCCACTATAATAACATGTGTCCGGTTTGTGAGCCAGTTGGCAACCCATCTTACAATGAAGGGGTTTACATTCCGTTTGCTAAGTTTATCAGTAATGCCTGAATGTGGGATTGTGTCAAAAGCCTTTGCCAGGTGGAGGTATGCTGTGTGCACAGCTTTGCCCTCGTCAATGGCCTTGGTCTAATTTTCAAAGAAATCCACCAGATTTAACAGGCAGGATCTGCCTTTCACAAAGATGAATTGGGTAGGATCCAGGGTTTGGAGGTCACCTATGTCTTTATTTATGAGGTCCATAATGATACATTCCATGGCCTTACAGATGAGGGTGGTCAGACTTATGGATCTGTAATTCCCTGGGTCTGTTGCTAGGCCACCTTTGTGGAGGGGAATAACTGTTGTTGTTCTCCATTCCACAGGAAGAAAGCCGGTGGTTAGGCTATGATTGAAAAGGGTACTTAGTGGTGATGCTAGTTCATGTTTCAGCCTGTTTAGAAGACAGCCTGGGATGTCATCTGGTCCCATAGAGGCTATATTTTTTTGCCTTGGATAAGGCTTTGAAGACCTGCTCTTCAGATATGTAGGGTGGGAGGGAAGTTTGGGGGAAGGTTTGTTGTAAGTTAGGAGGGGATAAGGGAGTGACATTTTTGTCAAACCTATCCGCTAGCAGGTTTGCTATCTCTGTGTGGTCAGTGTGTGTGATACTGTTGGCCACTAGTTCTGCACATGCTTGAGTCCTACCCTTTAGTTTACGTACATAGCTGTAAAAGGCCTTATGGTTATCCTTGGCTGTACTTGCTAAGTTTCCCTCAAAGGAGCCCTTGGAGGATTTGACAAGTTGTCTTTTTTGCCTGTTGAGGCTGAGGCGGGTGCTTTTCCATTGTTGGGGCTTTGCCTTTGTTTTCTTGGAGAGCAACTTTTTGTGTTTATTGTAAAGTTTGTTGATGCTGGATGTCCACCATGGCAGCTTGGTTTTTACTTGGGGTTCTGACTTTGATTCTTTCTGGTACGGCCGAGTTTATACACCTATGCAAGTGATTATACAGGGCTTTAGTGTAAGCTTCAGCATAGTTACCACTTCCAGCTTGGAGTGGGGCTTGGAATACATTTATACCTTCATCTAGGAAGGTACAGTTTGCCTTGGTGAAGCTTTTTAGTCTGATTTCACACTTTGTGAGTTCTGGTGTTACTGCCAACTCGAAGGTGAATGATTTGTGGTCAGTTTTAACTAATGTGGGTCCAACAGTTGTGGCAGTGCATCTGTTTGACATGTTGATGAGGACCAGATCCAAAATTTCTATTCCCCTTGTCAGGGTATGGACAATTTGTTCCATGGCATTTGAATTAACAAATTCAATGGACTTTTGCACTAGTGAGTTTGGGCTACTGTAGGTTTCCCAGTTGATGGTTGAATAAGTGAAATCCCCCATAACCAGTGTGTTCAGTAAAATTTGGATTATTTCCAGTTTGATGAAGTAGGCTTCATGGGAGTTGTGACCCATGGAGGGAGATTTATAACTGACTATGGCAGGAATGGGGGTCTTACCCACTGTAATCTGGACATTCAATAACTCCACTGAGTTGTCCAGTCTAACTAGATGGGAGGTGAATTTCTCTAATACAGATTGAAGTACTGCCTCTTTTGGTTTTCACATGTTCATTTTGTGGTCTAAAGGTGTGGAAATCATTGTAGCCTTGCAAGGCCGGGGTACTCTCTGAGGTCTTGAACCAGGTTTAGTGGGGGGGGGGGGGGTTGATATTTACCTGCGGCAGTAAGATGTGCTCAAGTCTGACAGAACACATTTGTTATTGCTTGATTTATTTTTCACTGCTATGGAGTACAGCAACAAAAGTCAATGAAAGCATTATTAATAATAATAAAAAAAATAGAGTACTTGTTTGCATTACTTTGTTAGTGATGTACTTTAAAAGAATAACTGTGATACGGGTATGGCCAACAATCATTAAAACTTACAGATACTGAAATTCAAATTTTCCATCTTGGATTCCATCAGCAAAAAATACTAAAAGTAAATTAAAATTTGAAAATCAAGAAAATGGAATTCCAGTAACATATTCACTTGAATGTATGTCAATCCCTGGTTTTAACACCATGGCCTCTAGCATGGGAGTTCTCAGCCTCAGGCCACTTAGGCACCATGATTTTTATTGATTTTATTAAGGCTTCTGTTAACACTGGTTATGTCTCACAACCTGATTTTAAGTGTGAATGTGCTACGAAATGAACTTTATTCACACCAATTTTATGGATACCAGATTAAAACAGATGACTTGTTTATGATCACTGTTTGCTTTTCTGGGAAATATTACATATCTTATCTCAAGTTGGACTTTATCTTTGCCCCTTTGTCCGGACACGAAAAGCCATGGACAAATTATGAGCAAAGCTTTAGCTCCATCCCATCTTTCTTTAATCAGATATTTCTTAAATGGTCAGTAGAATCCTGGGATATGACCATACCAATCACCAGCTGTCCTTTGGCAATGGACACCCTCAGAAGATTTAATAATACAAAGGTTACTACCCTTCCACCGCCTGGCTTATTTGGGTATTTGTCCCAAAGCTGTGCTTCTGATGTCTTTCAGGTATATCTAGAAAGATTTTTCAAAAAGGGTGCTCCAGCCCTAACCTTCTTCTGAACAGCAGATAACCACATCATCAAAAGAAAGAGCTGCACTTTGATTACTGCACTATCACCGCCACTTCTGTCTACTGAATCCTCCTTCTGAGTTGTAATAGTCAGTCAACCACAAACATTTTTGGGGGGCACAGTGTTCTCTAACCATAGACCTTCCCACCTTTACAAATGAAAGTTTTATGCAATGACCTTTACAAATGAATGTTTTATGCAATGGGTCCTCTTACTTTAAAACCTTTATTTTTGTGATGGAGAAGGGAGCAGGACTTTATCATGGTTTCTTTCACTTAACCTTTGACCATTGAACTCAGGCTTTTACTCTGGCAGTCTCCCTGTTCTTCATCTGGCACCACTAAACTTGGACATGTACTTTTGAAACTGCTGTAACAGGACTTATCTTACTGATCATTTGCTCTGTAGTTACAGTTATACATGAAATTCCTTACATTTAACTGTCTGTCAAAGTAGTTGTGTCATTTTGCTTATCTAATGAAGGCTCTTGATTAGAGATGAAAATGTTTTATGTTACATATTCTTTCCCGTAATATTGCCACTCTGAATAGATTATACTTGCTATTCACTTTCATGCATTCTATTTATTTTCTTGTAATTTATGTTGATATTTAGGAACATATTTCATGAGTAATTATGAATCTTTCTTCATCATTCACTGTATGAAATAGATGCATGGATTATTTATTTCACATGAAATTCAACTCCTGACACCTATTTTACTCATTCAGCCTCCTCGTTTTTGTACTTGATACCAGCACTGGGCAGGTTCCCTCCTGACTGTTCTTTAGCTCAAGTATTTGATGTGTTCACTATGGTCATCCTGTCCTACCCGCTGAATATTTAAGCAATAACCCACATGTGGGTGCGGGTATATCAGGATTTATCCATGGCTGGTATTGTTTGATCTCAAGGGTGCAGCCTGAGTGATTAAACAAAGTCAACTGTGGGTAAATCCTGATATACTTACATCCACAAGTGGGTTATTGCTATTATACAATGACATTATTTAAGAAAGACATTGCTTACCTTTCTTAAATAATGTCTTTGTATAAAGAAGCCGTAGTGTTCCTCCACATTGTTTCCCATTCTTAAGTATTTTTTGATGTACTGCGCATGTGTAGGGGAGTTACATTCCCCCTCATGTACAGTACATCAGTGCTGTTGAAGACAAGCAACAGAGAAATGAGAATCTTCATTGCTGATTTTTTTTTTTGAAAAGTAACAATGGCGAAAATAAATCTCTGTTGCTGTTTTTTGTGGAAAACTGAGGCAAAATTCTAAACAGTCTGCAAAGGTTTGGACAGCTGAGCGATACGAGAGTCTGCCAAGATTTACAGAGGGACAGTGCAAAAAAAAGAAGGAAAATCAGGTACATTTCTGTTTTTTATTTTTATTTTTGAGAACATACTTGATTTTTCTTCTGTTTTGCATGGTCCCTCAATAGCATATTCATGTAAAAAAGTCTGGCCACTCAATGGTACTTTAGCAGCTGGACTTTTTTTATTGGTATATGATCAATTTACAATGGGCACATTGGTTGGGCTGTCCATTCAATGTGCTCATTTTTTTGAAAAACAATGACCCATCATTGTATAATTTCTTTCATTGACTGGTGTCGCAGTCAGTTTCACCCTTTGCATATAACTTTCCATTGGTCATTTCTGTAACTGTACTCCATTCCATTGGTCAGTTTTCTCTTTGTGTGTAAGACCCAAACTGAATTCTGCAGGGGTCCTTTATTAAGCAACATATTCAAAGGCTGTCTTTGTACCAAAAAGTTTAGATCTGAAGAAATCTTGTAATAAAACTGAAAGTACTCATATTTTTGACTGAATAAAGGTGATTATCTTTAAACGCAATCCCCAGTTCCCATCTCTCAGTCGATTATTAACAGCAACTAAAACTAATGTTTGTTATATCCTTTGATTTATTTGCTAAGTCTGTAAAACTTGTACAATAACCATAATATAACAGGAGAAGGTTGTGATAAGTATTAAATATTTGATCCTGGAAGATTATCAGCAATATCTTCAGTTATGATCAACATTACTGATATGCAATGCTACAAAGAAATACAAAGTAAAGAAAAGAAAATCAACAGCAGTTGGGAGGGTGGCTCAATGACTAAGGTATTTGCCTTACAAACACAAGGTGCAGGGTTTGAGTCTCACAAGGGATAATTGGCTAGGCTTAAAATGGCTCGCAAGGGCAGTTAGCTTAGTACTGAACTATCAAAATTAGGCAAAACAGAATATGAAGCAAAAGAGAACATGGTCAAGATTATGGTAAAAATAAATATTTATTCTAGATACACAACATTTGGAATACATAAATAATATAAAGAATATTGTGAGTGGTTTGAGAAGTTCTTTATTGCTTGTCCATTGCGATTGGTACTATTTTTTGGTTTTATTATAGCTTAGACTTGATTTACTGACTCACTAGAACACTGCAAACCATATTCATTTTAATTTAAACAAACAGAGCCTTCAGTTTTGTCATAAAAGCTGCAGAGTTAGTAATAATTTAAACAGCAATATTTTGCAAGACAGCAGTTTAAATATAAATTTGCATTTAATTATGACTACAAAAATGTGTATATTTGCATCAGATATGTCAAATGCTTAAAAATATAAAAAGTGTCATGGTAATTATAGTTAACTTGTATTAAACACTGTTTACTCCCATCTTAGAATATTATTTTTTATTTTATTTTATGTTCTAATCTGAAATAGTTCAGAGACTTTGTTGGTCTAGAAAAGTGAGAGGTGCATCCAAAAACAAGATATAACCTAACTGGAAAGTTGCCAGAGGCTAACACGAGTAATTTAATATATAATATCATTAATAATACTTTCAGTTTTTTATCTGACATGCTGGCCTGCACAACAATGCAGCAGTGGTTAGCATTGCTGTCTTCTTTAGTTTGGTTCCTGGTCTAGGTGCCCTCTCTGTGAAGACTGAATGCCCTTTCACTCTTCACATAGGGTTTTACTGGGGTACTCAATTCTCCTAATCTGCCCTAAGGTGCATGTGTGGTGTTCACATCTCGTCCAGTACTGGTTCTTAGCCTTATGCCATTTGGTTGCAGTGATAGGTTCTTCCTCCCCAGTGACCCTGACTAAGTTAAAATGCTTATCAGAAAAAGCTTCATACTGTAGTTTAGGGTTTGATTCTCTCAGTTCCATTTGACTCATGTGTGACTTGCAGCAAGTTAGGTTCATAGGTTCATAGGTAGGTACTAGGCTATTGGCCCTGGGGCCTATATAAGCCTAGCCAAAAAAGTTCCCTGGCTTTCGCCACCCAAGAAAGTTATTTTCCTGTGCCCCTGTCTAGTAGAACCACAGACATGATCCCCAGGGTGAATTTCCTATTTCCCATCCAATTGTCAAAATTTTTCTTAAAGAGGGCTAATGAGGAGCTTTGCTTGACATGAATGGGTAGTCTGTTCCAGAGCATGGGAAGTCTCTGGGACAGGAATCTATCCCTCCAGCATGTTCAGTTTATTGTGGTGGCAAGGTTTAGGTCCCTGGAGCGTGTGGCTCGGAGGGTTTGGGGTTTCTTTAAGTGTAGCATGTTCAACAGATCTGGGTTTGACATGGCTTTGTATGTTAGGCAGAGGTCGCCTCTGAGTAGGCGATAAGCGACTGAGTAGAGCTGGAGTTTTTTGAGACGGTCTGCATATGGCATCTGTTTGAGGCCAGTAATCCTCTTAGTGGGGTATTGCTGTGGCCTTTCTAGTTCTTGTAGATGTCTTGCAAGGTACATGCCAAACGGGGTGTTGTACTCTATAATGGGTCTGATGAGGGATGAGTAGAGAAGAACAATGACCTCTCTTTTTCTGGAGGTGAACCCCTTTGTGATGAGGTGTGCCATACAGAAGGATTTCCTGACTACTGTGGAGATGTGATTATCAAAGAAGAGACTACTGTGCACCTGTGTCCCAAGGTCTCTTATCACACTTTCGGTGTTTAGTAGGCTACTGCCTATGTGGTAGTTCATGGGTACAGTGTTTTTCCCAAAGGGGATGACAATGCACTTCTTGGCATTGAGCTTGAGGCCATGACTTCGACACCAATCATCAGTCTCAGTGAGGCCCCTTTGTAGAATGTCCACATCATTAGTCGATTCTATTATGGCACCTAGTTTGCAGTCATCTGTGAACTTCATTATCCAAAGACATACTGTATTAGCCTGGACTTCTGAGAAGTAGATGCCAAACAGGAGAGGACCCAGGACTGAGCCTTGTGGTACTCTACTTGTCACTGGTCTGAAGTTGGATTTGGAGTCAGCTACTTTCACTGTGTGGGTTCTGTCAGTGAGCCTGTTGGCCACCCATCTTGTGACATAGGGATTTATGCCCAGTCTAGTGAGTTTATCTATAACTGAGAGTGGGGGACCCTTTGTGGAGTGGGATAACCATCGCTGTGCACCATTCAGTAGGCACAAAGCTTGAAGTGAGGCTATGATTGAACATGGTACTTAGGTGGAGTGCCAGTTCATTCTGTAGTTCGTGCAGAATGCAGCCCGGGATGTTGTCATGTCCCATGGTTGCTGTGTTCTTGGCTTTGGAGAGTGCGGTCTTTACTTGTGCAGCCGTGATTACAGGGGCTTTCCATTCTTCCGGTATAGTGATGGGCCCTTTGGGGTGGGGTGGGGGGTGAAGTTTGCACTGAACCTATCTGCCAGGATGTTGGCAATATCAGTTTGTTCTGTATATTTAGTGCCATTGTGCTGTAGCTCAGAGCAGATCTGAGTGTCACCATTGAGATTCTTGACATAGCTGTAGATTGCTTTGTGGTTGTCTTTAGAATCAATGGCAATTTTATTTTCATAACTAGCTTTGGAGGATTTTATAAGGGATCTCAACTTCTTACTGAGGCTGACCAGGGAGTTCCTGCAATCAGGGGATTTTACTCTTTTTTTGCAACAGCTTCTTCCTTCTGTTGTAAGGTTTGTTTATGGCAAGGGACCACCAGATTGTCTTCCTTTTTTTGGAGGAGAGCGTCTTGGTTCTGTTGGGGATGGCACGATCCATGCACTTGTGTATGGGCTTATACAGTGCATTTGTATAGGATTCAGCAGTTGTACCTCTATTTTCCATCTGTATGGGTGTTGTTAAGCTTGCCACTTCTTTATTAAGAAGCACGAAGTTGGCTTTGGAGAAGTTTTTTACTGTGGTTTCCTTAATGGGGTGGGGGGTGGGGTGGGATATTGATGTCTAGGGTGATTAGCTTGTGGTTGGATATGACCAGCGAGGAGTCAACCTCTGGCATGGAATATCAATTACCCATATTGGTAATGACCAGGTCCAGGATATTGTTGCCCCTGGTGGGGGTATAGACAAGCTGATCTAGGGTGTTGGAATTTATGAATTCCAGAAAATGTTGAGCAAATGAGTTAGTACATGAGTAGTTTTCCCAGCTGATGGTGGGGTAGTTGAAATCACCCATTATTAGGGCATTGGGCTGTACCTTAATATTACCCAGTATATCAAGAAATGTGGAGTGGGCATCCTGGGGCATGGTGGGGGATCTGTAACAAGTTAAAACCTGGATTGCAGTCTTGCCCAGTGTTAGTTGCACTTGGATAATTTTGGCTGCATTATGTTGAGCAACTAGCCTGGAGGTGTGGATATCCTTAATGAATATGGACACGAGTCCTCCTTTAGTGTTTCGGTCCAGGTTAGGTGGCCGAAAGGTCTGGTATGAGTTATAGCCTGGTAATGCAGGGGGTGCTCTCTGGAGCCTAGAACCAGGTCTCTGTCACTGCACAGATGTCGATGTTCTACATTTTAAGGAGTGCATCGAGTGAGTGCATTTTGAGGTTTAGACTTCTAGCTCTGAGTAGCATTACCCTCAGATTTTGCTTGCTTATACCTGCTACAGTGGTGAGGTTGTCATTTGAACCTTGCCTAAAATGACACTATAGGGGTGGCAGGAGCCTTAGCCAGTATCTGGAATCCCAGGAGCGACAGGTGCAGGCCATCTCTGGCAAAGTACTCTGGTCTGTTGATCATGTCATCCCACGCAGACAGACACTGGATCCCCTTAGAATGACACCAGAAGTTTAGCCAATTGTTGAAGTCAATCATTTTGTCCTTGTATTGTGGTATCATTTTGGGCGATGGCAGGATACTACTCAGGGCTATGGTCATACCTTCCAGGGCTACATGATCCGAGAGCTCCTCCATGTCTCTTTTCATGTAGTCCAGGGAGGTACGTCTCAGGTCATTCACACCAACATGGATAATGACAGAGTCATATTTGTACTTGTTGTGGAGTGACCTGAGTGCTTGCATTACGTGGCGGATCCTGGCACCCGACAGGCAGCTGACAGTAACTTTCTCCTTGTTTAGCTTGGTGAGTGGGACATCAGTCTGCCTGACTATAGAGTCACCTATGACTAGTGTGCTACGTACATTGTTTTGATTTATGGGCTGAGGTTGATTGGCACACTGATTTTGTGGGCTATGTGTCATTTGAGTAGTGTTGGGGGGTGGTTGCTTGCATTTCAGCTTTGGAGGTCTCTGTTGTTTGGGCAGATTTTTATTGAGAGCCTCCGCGAATGTAGGTGTGTGTTTTGTGTTACTATGTGTGGGGTTAGGTGGTGTAGGTTTTGATGGACTATGTGTTGAGTGTGGTGTGGTGCAGGTATTTACCTTCTCCTCTTGACTGTCTAGTACAGTCTTGGCTGGAGAGAGCGGCTTCCAGTTTGGCTATATAAGTGCATCTTTGTAGTGTTGGGTGGTAGGAGGAGAGGGTTGTCAGTGTACATGAGTCCATTGCTACATTGCTCCAAGATGCCCAGACATCAGGTGGACAGGTGAAAAAACGGGAGCTGACCCTTAGACATGCCTGGATAGGTGCTTATTAATTTAAGTACTAAAAACTGTTTTCCTCCTAACAACTTTCCAGTTAAGTTACCACTCCCCAGTACTAAGAGACTTAACCAGACAGTGATCTTAGGTACCTCTGAAATGAGACACTTAAGCCTAATGTGTTTAACAGGTAAACACAAAAAATAATAAACAAACAAACAAAAATAAATGAATGAATAAATGTTGCCCTAATGTGGAGGAAGCACACTTTTATGAGCAGAACAAGTCTGATATTTTAAATGTGAACTATGAGGTATAACGCAAAACAGGTGAATTGGGAACATGTTGAGCTGTAATGTCCTGAGATGGCACCCACATATGTACCTGAGAAAGGCAGTTGAACAATGGAGTTGTGCTGAAATCAGTTCTTTATGCCACACTGTTTACTTGCTTTTTATAATACATATGGAATGAAGAAGATATTAAAAGAAGCTACTATCTAGTTGCATGCTTGGATTAAATTAGATGTTTTCAGCATTCACACTGTTAAAACCAATTTATAACAGGACATATGCAATTTGTGAAACAGATGAAATTTTAAATTTCAACAGTATGTAGGAGTTATCTTTTTATTATGTGAAGGAAAGGTTAGTTTGCTTTTTATTTGTTGTATTTTGTATTACTTTATTGCCTTTTTATATTTTGAATACTGTGGTTTGTTTTCTTTACCTTGTGTTTTACTTGTATTCTGCTTTTAACTGCATATTAAAACTTCAAAAGAGACCACAGCTCTGTCTCTTGTGAGTCAGGCAGAAATTTTTTCCACCCACCCATCCACTTACTGTTGTGTTTTTAAATACCACTGCCTTTCTAGTTGCCTGCCTCTTATGTTAATTTGACCATATGTCTCATTTCCTCTCTGCTTTCACTGGCTTGTGTGAGTAAGCACAAAATTATCATTTTGTGAAATCACTCCTCTTCAACTATTTAAATTTATTGGCCATCCTACTGTATTCCATAGTAGCAGAATACAAAAGTGACCACCCTCTTTCAATCTATCTTGCTGTTTTAAAAATAGTGACTCTCCACTAAAACTTAACTTTTTAGACAGGTAAAACTTAAGTTACCTACTTTCACATCTAACTTATCTAGTGCGCACTGCAGTGTTTAGGATAAACCATTTTTTCATCTTACCTTTAAGCATCCCTCTGACTAGCACTTGCTCTAATACCTGCTGGAAGGCACTAGGAAACCTTAAACTGATACAAGCACTCAACTCTCCTTGTTAATAAGGAGAAATTAATTTTAGGCACTAAACAGCCTATAACTGCAAAGTACATTGCTAAGGCAAGGGAAAACAGCTCATGTACTTTACAAAAAAATCACCAAACCAGGCATGTCCAAGGGTCAGCTTCCGGTGATTTCTCCTGTCCACCTGGTGAATCTGGGCATACTGGGGCAATGCAGCAATTGCCTCATGTACACAGACAACCCTTTCCTCCTACCACCCAACACTACAACCTGTGAGAGATGCACTTACATAGCCAAACTGGAAGCAAAACTCTCTCCACACAAGATTGTGCTAGACTGTCAAGAGGAGAAGGTTACCACCCTCACTACACCTCAAGCAACACATAGCCCTTCTAAACCCACACCACCAACACTCACACATAGCAACATTAAATCCACATATGCGGAGGCCCTTAACTGTAACCTGCCCAAGCAACAAGGACCTCCGAAACTGAAATGCAAACAAACACCAATCACAACCCAAGTGTCACATAGCTCACAACACCAGTGTGCCACCCAGCAACAGCCCCTAAGGCAAGACAACGTACCTAACACTTTAGTCATAGGTGACTCTATAGTCAGGCACACTCATGTCCCACTCACCAGGCTGAACAAGGAGAAAATTACAGTCAGCTGACTGTTGGGTGCCAGGATCCGCCACATAACACATGTACTCAAGCCACTCCACAACAAGTACAAATATGACTCTGTCATTATCCACGTTGGAGTGAATGACTTGAGACGAACCTCCCTGGACTACATGAAAAGAGACATGGAAGAGCTCTCAGATCATGTGGCACAGGCAGGTATGACCCTAGCCCTGAGTAGCATCCTGCTTTCTCCCAGAATTTTGTTTGTGTCCTTCGGCTTTTCCCGATTAGGGGTCGCCACAGTGGAACTCCGGTCCGCTAATGATTGGTAGTGGATTTTTACGTACCGAGTTACCAGTCCTGACGCACAACCTTCAACGAAGGCATGCCCCATTCACGTATGCCTCCACACAGAAGACGCTCTAGCTGAGAATCGAATGGGACAACATCTTGCTATGAGGTGACAATGCTACTGCAGCACCACCACTGCCACAATATAAGGACAAAATGATTGACTTCAACAATTGGCTAAGCTTCTGATGTCATTCAAAGGGGATCCAGTATCTGCCTGCCTGGGACGACATGATCAACAGACCACAATGCTTTGCCAGAGATGGTCTGCACCTGTCACCCCTGGGATTCAGGTTACTGGCTAAGGCTCTTGCCAGCCCCATAGTGTCTTTTTTAGGCAAAGTTGAAAGGACAAAACCACCACTGTAACAGGTACAAGCATGCACATTCTGAAGGTAATGCTACTCAATGATAGAAGTCTAAACCTCAAAATGCACTCTCTTGAGGCACTCCTAAAAATGGAGAACATCAATATCTGTGCAGTAACTGAGACCTGGTTCAGGGCTCCAGAGAGCACCCCTGCAATACCAGGCTACAACTCTTACCACACTTTTTGACCACCAAACCAGGATCGAAACACTAAAGGTGGAGGAGTGTCCATATTCACCAAGGATATTCACACCACCAGGCTAGTTGCCCAACACAATGCGTCTGAAATTCTCCAGGTGCAACTAACACTAGGTAAGACTGCAATCCAAACTGTAGCTTGCTACAGATCCCCCACCATGCCCCAAGATTCTCACTACACCTTTCTAAACATACTGGAAAATATTAAGATACAACCAAACACCCTAATACTGGGTGCCATTAACTGGGAAAACTACTCATGTACCAACACCTTTGCCCAACGGTTCTTGGAATTCATAAATTCCAATGCCCTGGATCAACTAATCCATAGTCCCACCGGGGGCACCAATATCCTAGACCTGGTCATTACCAACATGGGAAATCGATGCTCCACACCTATGATCACCCCCTCGTTGGTCAGGTCTGACCATAAGCTAATAACTCTTAACATCCACATCCCACCCCCACCCCCTAGTAAGGAAACCTCCATAAAAAACTTCTCCAAAGCCAACTTCATGCTACTCAAGTCCGAAGTGACAAACTTCATGACACCCATGCAGACGGGAACTGAAAGTTCAACTGCTGAATATTACACTAAGGCACTGTACGAGCACATCCACTTATGCATGAATCGTACTATCCCAAATAGAACCAAGATGCTCTCCTCCAAAAAAAAAGAAGCCAATCTGGTGGTCTCCTGCCATAAACAAACTTTACAACAAAAGGAAGAAACTATTGCAGAAAAGAGGAAAACCCCAGGATGCAAAAAACTCCCTTACCAGCCTTAGTAAGAAGCTGAGATCCCTCATAAAATCCTCCAAAGCTAGTTATGAAAATAAAATTGCCAAAGATTCCAAAAACAACCACAAGGCATTCTATAACTATGTCAAGAATCTAAATAGCAGGTACCTGTTAAATCTTCGAACACTCAAAATTTCGAACGTTACATGGTCGAGACCAAACATTCGTAATTTTGAGTGCGCAAAGATAGACTTTCAGTGGCACCGTATGGTGCAGATAGGGAGAATTTTCCTTTTCTGCACTGAAGTGTGGTCTTGGACTTGGTATATTTAAGTAGGGGGGTGTGGGGGTTGCCTGCCTACACTGTTAAAGTGTTTTTTTTCTGTGTTTTCTTTTTTTTTATGTTCAAACATCCAAATGTCGAACATTTGGTCTCGACCATGTAATGTTCGACATTTTGGATGTTCGAACATTTAACATAGACCCTAAATGGCAATTCTCAGATCTGCTCTGAGCTATAACAGAATGGCATTAAGTATACTGATCCCAAGGATATTGACAATATCCTGGCAGATCAATTCAGTGCCAAATTCACCCCCCTCACACCCCCTAAACGGCCCATCTCAATACCGGAAGATTGCCAAATTCAGGTAATAATGGCCACACATGTAAAAAACGCACTCTCCAAAGCTAAGAATACAACATCCATGGGACCGGATGACATCCTGGGCTTTGTATTACATGAACTACAAAATTAACTGGCACCTCACCTAAGTGTCATGTTTAATCATAGCCTCACCTCAGGCTTCATGCCCACTAAGTGGTGCACAGCTATAGTTATCCCACTCCACAAGGGGGATCCATCTTGGATCTCAGGAACTACCACCCCATCAGTGTGACTTGTTTGATCTGCAAGGCCATGGAACGTATTATCATGGAACTTCTAAACAAAGACATTGGCAACCATCAAACACTGGACCCCACCCAGTTTGGGTTTGTGAAGGGCCGATCTTGTCTCCTGAACCTGATTGACTTCTTCAAATCAGTCTCCAAAGCCATGGACAAGGGTAAGGCAGTCCACACAGCCTATCTGGACCTAACCAAGGCCTTTGACACCATCCCTCACTCTGGAATCATAGATAGACTTACTAAGCTGAGCATTAATCCCTACGTCACTCGATGGGTTGCCAACTAGCTTACTGACAGAACCCACACTAGGGTGGGCGGTTGGCATAATGGTTAAGGTGTTTACCTTACAAACATAAGGTTCAGGGTTTGATTCTTACATGGGGTAATTGGCTAGGCAGAAAATGGCCCACAAGGGCAGTTAGCTTAGTACTAATCTATGAACCTATGAACCTATGAATCTATGAACCTATAAAAGTAGCCTACTCCAAATCCAGCTCCAGACAAGTGACAAGTGGAGTACCTCAGGGTTCAGTCCTGGAACCACTCTTGTTTGGCACCTACTTCTCTGAAGTACAGGCCAACACTAAGAGACTCTGGCTAACAAAGTTCACAGATGACTGCAAACTGGGAGCCATTATTGAATCCCCAAATGATGTGGATACTCTACAAAAAGGCCTTACAGAAACAGATGCTTAGTGCCAGACGCATGGGCTCAAGCTCAGTACCAAGAAATGTATAGTTACCCCCTTTAGGAAAAAAACATGTACCCGTGAATTACCACATAGGTGGCAGTACACTAAACACCGAAAGTGTGATAAGAGAATTAGAGACACAGGTGGGGTGGTCTCACCTTCGATAACCACATCACCACAACAGTCAGGAAATCCTTCTATGTGGCAGACCTCATCACTAAGGACTTTTCTTCCAGAAAAAAGGAGGTCATTGTCCCACTGTACTCATCCCTCATTAGACCCATTATAGAATACAATGTCCCATTTGGTATGTACCTCTCAAGATATCTGCAACTACTGGAAAGGCCACAGAAATACCTCACTAAAAGAATCACAGGCCTAAAGCAGATGTCCTACGCTGACCACCTTAAAAAACTCCAGCTATACTCTGTCACATATCGTCTACTCAGAGGCGATCTCTGCTTAACATACAAGGCCATGTCAAACCCAGAGCTGTTGGACATGCTACACTTAAAGAAATCCCAATCCCTCAGAGCCTCACATTCCAGGGATCTAAACCTTGTCATTACAATAAACAAAACATGCCGGAGGGATAGGTTCCTGACCCAGAGACTTCCCAGACTCTGGAATAGACTGCCCATACATGTCAAGCAGAGTGCCTCTTTGGCCCTCTTCAAAGGAACCTTGAGGATTGGATGGGAGAAAGGAAATTCACCCCGGGGATCACGTCAGTCGCCCTGCTAGACAGGGGTCTAGGGAAGTAAATAGTGTGAGAAGAAATAGCCAGGGAATTGTTATGGCTAGGCTTCTAGAAGCCCTAGGGCCGATAGCCTAGTACCAGCCTATGAACCTATGAACCTATGCATTTATTGTTTGCATACAATAGTGTTTGGTGAAATATTTTTACTGTTAGCATAATTTAATGAGTCAAAAAACAAACAAAGGAAAAAAAGCACAGTTAAATATATTTATATGCATTTTGCACATGGTCTCTGCTTACACTTTTACTTACTTAGCAGATCACATTAGTAGAAATTTCTATGAGCATTATATGAATGCAGTGACTACCAAAAACTCATATTCTCCAGTCACATTTATTTTAATAATCCCTGTGGTAGGTCCCCTAACCTACTCTTTCCACAATTGTAACACTGAATATATATGTCCCTAATCCACTCTTTCCACATTTGTTACACTGGATATATGCCCAACATAAATGCCATCTTCTCATTGCATCTAGCATTCCTTTCTATTCTATGCCATTTTTAAAGTCATCCAATCATTCCCATTTAGCAGCTGTACTGGACCCAGGATATTCCACCTTCATTTATTTATTGTAAAAGGCAGTTAAATTACATATTCCAAGTATTTCACAAGTCTCATTTTCCCTTTACTCTATGCATTATGTGCTTCTGGCCTGCTTCTTACATTTTAAGCATTAGTTACTACATCACTGGGCTAAACAGTGTGACCAAGCTTATAGTATGCATGATAAGCGTTATATTTATTGCAATATAAAACGCCTTGAATAAGCATCTAACAAACACTGCAAGAGCACTGTAGTACCATGAAAGTATGGAACAGTAACAGAGAATGTGCTTCTGTCATCAGCTGTACAAGTTTATTTTTAAATAATTGTCTTCAACTGAGAAAAGGACTTAGAACCTTATTGAATATGTTACCTAATGGGTATTGTTTTCATGAGTGGTATATCAAAACACCACATCTGTACTTATGGGACAGACGTGTCATCTGAATTCTAGCATTTCCCTGAGTGCCAGTGACTGTATGCCATTCAAAGAAGGAAATGTGGTTTGGCATATCCACAAGAGATTTTCATTGGAAATGTGGTGCTGGTTTTACTGAGAGATATTAAGGACTTAGATTACACTGGAAGGATAGCATGAAATAATAGTGTGCCTTCCCTATCAGGCCATCAGAAGTGGACAGAAGACAGAATTTGAAAAAAAATGCTAACTTTGCATATAAACCTATATTCTATGAAAGAACTAAAATAGCTATTAATTTTAATGCCTAACCTAAAAGACAGAATCATAGCTTAACAGTTTCTCTAAAAAATAAAATTGTTAATCAGTCACCTTCTGACCTACAAAACATGGCAGGTTTGACATTTCTTTTAGAGAGGACTTATTTTTTGGAAAGCAAGGCGTGCAGCAGCATGCTTCATCAGACTTGACAGAGATGAATTCATTTACCAGAATTCAACATCTCCTTCAAATGATGACAATTCTTACAGAGTATCCTAACTTTATCCATAAATGGAGATAAGATACTTACTTTACTGACATGCAAGCAATGAACCTCAATATGGACTGAGACAAACAGCATTATGGTTCAATACAGCCTCCAGAATATTATATATCCAAGAGCCAAATAAGGATATATATATATATATATATATATATATATATATATACATATATACACACCTATATATATATATATATATATATATATATATATATATATATATATATATATACCTACCTACCTACCTATATACACACACACACACACACACACACACACACACACACACACACACATATAGATATATGGCTTATAATGTTTTCTAAAACATATTGCTTATAATATTATACTAATGTGCCAACAGTGGAAGAGAAGCATTATGTACAATTTGAGAGGAGGTATTATCAGTCATGCCCTGTATCTACCCACAGATGACTACGTTAGCCTCAGGTTTAATATCAAGTCTGTGCACAATTTAAACTCACAAACAAAACACACAAAATATAAATGTTAAAATAATATAGAAGATGTACAGCTATAACTTTTCTCCCATGACTTCATGACTGATGCAATGAATCAACTCTAGAATCACAAGTCACTGAGAGGAGATAGCAGACAATGCACTTGAGCTTCTCCACATTCAAATCACCATAGGCAAAAGCCAACACCACTTCCTTTCAAGCTTTAAGTCCACCTTTATGACCCAGGAAACCCATAACATGTTTTTTAAACCTATTGGAAATACTCACCATCCAACCCAATACCATATTCATGGGTGATTTTAATTACCCCACTATTAACTGGGAATCATACATGACACCAAATGCGCAGGCATAAAAATTCCTGAATTTTGTATGAATAAACTCCCTGTACCAGACTGTCCATACACCAACCGTGGGTGCAACCATACTGGATCAGATCCTTACTAATATGGGAGAGTGCTGCACAGCACCTAGTGTAATGTCTTCAGTGGTAAGATCAGACCACAAAATGGTCTCCTTTAAGTAAAAATAAAAGCTGGTACTGCAGCTAACCCTGGAATATTTAGGAACTACTCTGTCTTTCTGGAATTGCTATTTAAATGTATCATCCAAACAGGCTTCATGCCTCATGAATGGAGAACAGCAACAGTTATGTCTCTTCACAAAGGTAGGCCATCCATAGACCCTGGAAACTACAAACCCATAAGTCTCACTAGTTTCATATGCAAAGCCAAGGAAAATTGTTATGTAAATTATCAAAAATGACATAGGAAACCTCCAGACACTGGAGCCAGCCCAATTTGGTTTCATCAAGGGTAAGTCATGCCTACTTAACCTGGCAGACTTCTTTGAGAAAGTCACCAAAGCAACAGATGCAGGCAAAATGGTTCACACTGCCTACCTTGACCTGGCCACAGCATTTGACACAATGCCCTACTCAGGCATTGTCAACAAACTCAAGAGGTTAGTTGCAAACACTTATGTTACCTCGTGAATAGCCAGCTGGCTCACAGATAGGACCCAGGAAGTTAGAATTGGGGAGTTGACTTCTACAAAGAGGCCAGTCACAAGTGGAATCAGACAGGGATCAGTCCTGGGTCTGCTCCTTTTTGGCATTTACTTCTATGAAGCCAAGGCCAATGTCGGCGTCCTCTGGCTGACTAAATTTGTAGATGATTGCAAAATTTGTGCTGTCATTGAATCTCCCACTGACACAAATGTTCTTCAGGAAGGGCTGACATAGACAAGCAACTGGTGTCAGAGCCATGGACTAAAACTAAATTCCAGGAAATGCATAATAGTATCCTTCAGTAAGTCATCCACTATATATTGACAACACACCCCTAAGAGTTGACCCAGTAGTCAGGGACTTGGGGACAGTAATCTCGCCTTTGACTGTCATGTAGCTAGAGTAGTGAGGAAATCATTCTACGCTGTGCAACTTATAAATAAAAAACACCCCTAAGAGTTGACCCAGTATTCAGAGACTTGGGGACAGTAATCTCGCCTTTGACTGTCATGTATCTAGAGAGTGAGGAAATCATTCTACGCTGTGCAACTTATAAACAAAAGTATGTCATCTAGGTCAAAGGAAGTCATTGTTCCACTGAATTCGGCATTCATCAGAGCTATCATTGAGTATAATGCCCCCTTTGATATATACCTAATCTGGAATATCCAATAATTGGAACTCCCACAGAGGTTCCTCACTAAAAGGATACAGGGCATAAGTAACATGTCCTATGCAGACTAAAAGGCCCTAACCGTGTATTCTGTCTCCTACAGCCTGTTGAGAGGAGATCTATGCCTGGCATACAAGGCATTGTCAGAGCCCACTCTGATGGACCTCATGCATATCCACAAAACAAACAGCACCATAATTACCCATTCTAAAGGCTTAAACCTTGCCTTTGATATAAATTGGACCTGCTGGAGAGACAAGTATGTATCCTAGAGACTACCCCTTCTCTGGAACAGGATTCCTGTCCCTGTGAAGCACAGTCCCTCCCTAAACCAATTCAACTGTAACTTGGACAACTGAATGGGGAACAGGAAATTCATCCCTGGTTTGGCATCTATGTCTCTAATGGACACAGGCAGCCTTGAAATGGTTTATCTCTCAGGCCCCTGCTTGTAAATGTTTCATCTCCCAAGTCCCTGCTTACACTTATCAAGTGTACCAGAACTTGTCAGAGATTTGGTATGCCTCGGTAGGCTTAAAAAGGCCCTTGTGGTTGTTAGCCTAGTAAACACCTATGAATCTATAAATTGATCTATCTAGTCTTGCATTTTCTCGCTCCTTTTGTATGATCATATGTTATACTTGTCTTTCATATGATACTCTACGATAGTTGATGGAATTCTTACACTTTTTTTAACAGAGCAATGCGTTCTATGTCCATCACACTTATATTGCAATATGCTAACACCTGTAAAATGGACATGAATTATCAAATGTTCATCTTGGAAGTTTTGGTATCATGTGAAAACATGAACATAATTGCCCTCTTTTGCCCCATTACAAGAAAAATAAAAACAGCATGGCACAGCTGAATGCTGATGAGCATTTTGTATGCCGTAGTACAAGGGCCAGATGTATGAACAGCATTATGACATACAGCATGGTTATATAGTTGCAGTTGTCTTTTGACATCATTCTTGTTCTTTGCCAACTATTACAACTATTACAACATTATAACAGTATGCAGTTTTGCTGCATACACATACAACATGCTACCCTGCCAGCATTCAGAACTGCATTAATATAAGGTGAGGTGCATAACAAAGCCCACTTACAAATTGTTGTATTATAGCATGCTAAAATGTGGTGAG
The DNA here is from genome assembly GCF_019279795.1 of Protopterus annectens. Taxonomy (NCBI): domain Eukaryota; kingdom Metazoa; phylum Chordata; order Ceratodontiformes; family Protopteridae; genus Protopterus; species Protopterus annectens. The sequence goes on along the minus strand of NC_056733.1, from coordinate 1,567,810,088 downwards.
CCAAAACAACTTATTCACATTTCAAGAAATGCTATTATATACAATGGAAGGAGGTACAAGAAAACTCTGGGCAAAAAGTGGTGCATGTGCACTGCTTATGTAATACAATATGGTTACCACCCACAACATGCTCTGATCAGAGAGAACAACTATGTCTTTTGGGATATCTATTGTGCACACTGAATGAGCAGCTAATATTAGGCAGTATGTTCCATGGCAGATTTATATTACGACTGCAGGCTGAATTATACAATAATTCTAATGTTCATGAGTCCCAACCATCATCTATAGTGCTGTTTATATCAACATCATGTCTTCTAATAATGATATTTAGAGTAGCTTTCTTGACTTGAAAATTAAATTATTCGAACCCCCTTTAACAGAAACAAAAGTCCTGCTTGCTTCTGAAGTTTAGCTGCTACAAATGATGTAGCACATGTGACAGGATATGCAAAACATGTTTGTTACCTACCTACCTGTGCCAAAGCCAAGTTTGATGTCTGTATCAGTTGCTCCTGTCAGATCTTCTTCGAATAAAAGCGGTGTCACCTCACTCCATATCCTGAAAGCCATTCTCAGAATATACCTCTGCTGTTCAATACTTAGTTGTATGCTATATCCTTCTCCCATGAGTCTCCATCTGAGTGTCTTCTTTGTGAAAACAGCTCCATTGGTTCTGCCAAGGATGTCCAGATTCTCACGTTTACTTCTAGTATGCTCTATCAATCTACTGAGGAAATGTTTTCGCCTTGCATGTGATGCATCTACAGAAGATGCTGTTTGGTTTTTACCAGGACCACTGCTGTAATTTTTAATTAATATGCCATCAGAAAAGTCATTATCAGTGAAATCTTTAATTTTGTCAGGAACACCACATCGGGGTTGCTCCATTGCTTCTTTGGTAAGGTCATCCAGTATTCCAGTTACCGGTAATCCATTGGTTTGCTGAAAAAGTTTTAAAGCATTAACAAATGATGACTTTCTCGTTGACTCAGTGGTAGATTCTCTAGACACCTGTAAAGAAAGTCCTTCAGAAATTATCTTTGAGATATCCGTTGGGGCTGGATCTTCATGTTCTGGTTGAGGGGCATTTTCATATTCTTGTGCTTCCCAATCTACAGGTTCCTGGAAACCATACTTTTTCACATATTGCTAAAAAATAAAAATAAATAAATACATACATAAATACATAAATAAATAAAATTCACAGATTTGAATGAAACTGAATCTAAGACGGCATGAGTACATTTAGGACTACCTTGTACTGCAGCTATATCTCAGTACTATCTGATACATAGTGCTACCTTGTACTGTAACCACACCTCAGTACTATCTGACACATAGTGCTGCCTTGTACTGTAACTATACCTCAGTACTATCTGACACATAGTGCTACCTTGTACTGTAACCACACCTCAGTACTATCTGATACATAGTGCTACCTTGTACTGTAACCACACCTCAGTACTATCTGACACATAGTGCTACCTTGTACTGTAACTATATCTCAGTACTATCTGATACATAGTGCTACCTTGTACTGTAACCACACCTCAGTACTATCTGACACATAGTGCTACCTTGTACTGTAACCACACCACAGTACTATCTGATACATAGTGCTGCCTTGTACTGTAACTATATCTCAGTACTATCTGATACATAGTGCTACCTTGTACTGTAACCACACCTCAGTACTATCTGACACATAGTGCTACCTTGTACTGTAACCACACCTCAGTACTATCTGATACATAGTGCTGCCTTGTACTGTAACTATATCTCAGTACTATCTGATACATAGTGCTACCTTGTACTGTAACCACACCTCAGTACTATCTGATACATAGTGCTGCCTTGTACTGTAACCATACCTCAGTACTATCTGATACATACTTATACCTTGCACTGTAACCATACCTCAGTACTATCTGATACATAGTGCTGCCTTGTACTGTAACCATACCTCAGTATTATCCGATACATAGTGCTACCTTGTACTGTAACCACACCTCAGTACTATCTGACACATAGTGCTACCTTGTACTGTAACCACACCTCAGTACTATCTGATACATACTTATACCTTGCACTGTAACCATACCTCAGTACTATCTGATACATAGTGCTGCCTTGTACTGTAACCACACCTCAGTACTATCTGACACATAGTGCTACCTTGTACTGTAACTATATCTCAGTACTATCTGACACATAGTGCTACCTTGTACTGTAACTATATTTCAGTACTATCTGATACATAGTGCTACCTTGTACTGTAACCACACCTCAGTACTATCTGATACATAGTGCTGCCTTGTACTGTAACCACACCTCAGTACTATCTGACACATAGTGCTACCTTGTACTGTAACCACACCTCAGTACTATCCGATACATAGTGCTACCTTGTACTGTAACCACACCTCAGTATTATCTGACACATAGTGCTACTTTGTACTGCACCTATACCTCAGTACTATCTGATACATACTTATACCTTGCACTGTAACCATACCTCAGTACTATCTGACACATAGTGCTACCTTGTACTGTAACTATACCTCAGTACTAGCTGACACATAGTATTACCTTGTACTATAACCATACCTCAGTACTATCTGATACATAGAGCTACCTTGCCTCAGTACTATCTGATACATAGAGCTACCTTGTACTGTAACCACACCTCAGTACTATCTGACACATAGTGCTACCTTGTACTGTAACTATATCTCAGTACTATCTGATACATAGTGCTGCCTTGTACTGCATCTATACCTCAGTACTATCTGATACATAGTGCTACCTTGTACTGTAACCACACCTCAGTACTATCTGACACATAGTGCTACCTTGTACTGTAACCACACCTCAGTACTATCCGATACATAGTGATACCTTGCACTGTAACCATACTTCAGTACTATCTGACACATAGTGCTACCTTGTACTGTAACTATACCTCAGTACTATCTGACACATAGTGCTACCTTGTACTGTAACCACACCTCAGTATTATCTGACACATAGTGCTACTTTGTACTGCACCTATACCTCAGTACTATCTGATACATACTTATACCTTGCACTGTAACCATACCTCAGTACTATCTGACACATAGTGCTGCCTTGTACTGTAACCATACCTCAGTATTATCCGATACATAGTGCTACCTTGTACTGTAACCACACCTCAGTATTATCTGACACATAGTGCTACCTTGTACTGTAACTATATCTCAGTACTATCTGATACATACTTATACCTTGCACTGTAACCATACCTCAGTACTATCTGACACATAGTGCTACCTTGTACTGTAACTATACCTCAGTACCATCTGACACATAGTGCTACCTTGTACTGTAACCATACCTCAGTACTATCTGATACATAGAGCTACCTTGTACTGTAACTGCACCTCAGTACTATCTGATACATACTGATACCTTGCACTGTAACTGTACCTCAGTACTATCCGATAAATAGTATTACTTTATACTGCTCCTATCTCAGTGATATCTGATACTGTTTTCTCTGCTACAGAGCACTTGTAAGTGTTATGTAGTTTCTCTTGTAAATATTGTACAATGTTGCAGTTGTAGTGTGCTTTTTGGGTTATCATCCTGCTGTTATTATCTACTGGATTTATTCACTGTTGTGTGAAATTACCTTGGGATTGTACCAGAATTAGTATGAAAGGCTGTAAAACTTATGGTGTTCTGCCTGTGCCAAAGAAGACTCATGTCTGTTAATCGAGGTATATGTATTATTATCATTCGCATTTTCTACATTTCAAGACTGCGGTGGTGGTGCTGCGGTAGCATTGTCACCTCACAGTAAGACGTTGTCCTGTTCGATTCTTAGCTAGAGCATCTTCTGCGTGGAGACATGCGTGAATGGGAAGACTCATGACTGTTAATCGAGGTATATGTATTATTATCACTCACATGTTCTACATTTCAAGACTGCGGTGGTGGTGCTACGGTAAAACTGTCACCTCACAGTAAGACGTTGTCCTGTTCGATTCTTAGCTAGAGCATCTTCTGCATGGAGACATGCGTGAATGGGCGTACCTTCGTTTAAGGTTGTGCATCAGGGCCAGCAACTCAGCACGTGAAAAGCTACTGCCAATCATTAGTGGACCAGAGTTCCGCTGTGGCGACCCCTAACTGGGAAACACCGAAAGACACAACAACATGTTCTACATTTCATGATGAACAGAGGTGAGTATACTAATGAAATTGCCATAAATGTATACAGATAGTCAGTGACCACCCATAAGACCTACAGTTTAAGGACAAGGGTGGGTTACTAATCCCCTTTACCATTATATTGAAAAGTCAATAAGAGCATACTCAAAGATTTTCACACAGATTTGATTGACACTAAGCATTTTTGACTAGTCTTTTCAATGGTTTTCACAAAATATATCAAATAATTATTTACCAGTTACTCTTGAAGTATAGTCACTTTTTATTGCCATTCCCAATGATACTGGAATTGATTACATCCAGTTATTTTAAACATATTATGAACATGATTTTAGAAAATAATGTTTTTATGTTTAATTATAAATTTTATTTGAAAAAAACATGTTGCTATTGGTATGACTTTGTTAATAGCTATGCAAATTGTATTTTAGCTTACTGGGGACAATTATTTTGTTGAGCAAACATTTGTATAGAAATGATATTCTATTCTACCAAGTTTATGGACAATATCTTCCACTGAGATGGAGATAAAAATTCTTTAAATGATATTTTTTCAAATATTGAATGATAGTGCTACGTTTTAAAGTCTGAGATGAAACTCTCTAACAGGAATCTTAGTCTCATTGATGTACAGATATTAAACTATATTTAAAAAAGGCAGAGTTTCTTACTGTGAAAAAAATACTAAAAATTGTAAATAAACACTACCATAAAATAATAATTTCTAATCTCTGCCATGTGATACAAGAGACAGCATGGATTTTAGGTTGCAGTTATCACACAGTAAGTTTTGCATTATAAAAAATGATATTCCCTTTCTTCTTCTTTCAGCTTTTCCCGGTTAGGGGTCACCACAGCGGATCACCTTGTCTGCTTATGATTGGCAGTGGAGTTTTATGGTGTTGCATTGCCAGCCCGGCACCCAACCTACCACAGAAAGCATACACATGCACGCACTCATGCCTAGGGCCAATTTTAGAGTGTCCAATCCACCTACAGCATGTCTTTGGGGATGTGGGAGGAAACGGGAGCACCTGGAGGATACCCACACGATCACAGAAAAAATGATATTCCCTTTACCTAGGCATTTAAACATTAAAATCACATTGAGAGTTGTGCTTTAGATGCTTACGGCTGCATAGTAATGTGCATTTAATTATTTACCCTGCAAAATAATATTAGCTGTAGGATTTAAATCTTAAGAATGGTAACTATATCTGAAAAGTAACCCTGTCATGCTGTCTGTTAGCTGGAAAAGGAGAATGGCGTTTTTATTGCCCAGAATTCATTCCTCATTTAATCATGGGGATGGGATATAAACCTATATTTGTTTATCTAGGTTGGGTTCACTAGGCATAAATGTTCATAGAGTTGATAGAATATGGGAGTTTCAAGGCAATTAAATCTCATGAACATCAACATCTTGCCATACCCACCATGAGGTGGGTTACTTTTCATGGTTTTTCTTTCTTTATACAACAATAGGTCACAGTTTTTCAAGTTCAAGCATTTTCTTTTACATATTTAAAAAAAACACTAGTATTTACATGCTTCTTTTAAATAAAAAAACTTAGTTTTTTTTTTTTAAAAGTCTGCTTCCTAACGATCTATAACTAATTATATTAACTATGAACTCTGTTGGGAAATTCATAAAGTTATTGCAATCTGTACACCTTTGCGTATGCATCCTGATCACCTTCTGGGATAAAGAAACAGTCCTAATGTGGTGCCACATGGTGCTGTAGTATGAACACATGCAGCCCTGTATAGGGCTGGCTCCACAACTGTGCTGTGTACTAAAGAGTTAGACCGGGGAAGAGGAAGATGCTGATTAGCATTGAGCCCTGTCTCCCAGAACTGTCTCCTGGATGGCATCTGCATGCTGAGCTTTTCATAAATTCACTCACCATGGCTGGCCCCACCACATCTTGGCAGTGGACATAGCAAAAGGTTGTGTTTATCTACTAAATATTAAACTAGTATGGAGGATCAGGGGTTGGGGGCACACTAGCTTCCAGGGATAAAACAACTGTGCCTTAATAGCACCAGCAACATTATGGAGATAGGGTGTGGGGGGGACACTAGCCATCAGGCATACTAAACTTGTGTTGTAATGGCACTTCAACTAGTACAGGGATGGGGAGGGTGGGGGAAATGCTAGCCACCAGGCATACTAAACCTGTGTCATAATGGCACTTCAGCTAGTACAGGGATGGGGAGGGTGGGGGAAACACTAGCCGCCAGACATATCACACTTGTGTCATAATGGCACTTTAACTAGTACAGGGATCGGGGAGTGGGGAACCACTAGACACCAGGCATACTACACTTGTGCTATAATGACATTTCAACTAGTACAAGGATCTGGGGTGGGGGAAGCACTATCTACCAGGCACACTACACTTGTGACATAATGGTACTTCAACTAATATGGGGATCACGGTGGTGGGGGGATCAGTAGACACCAGGAAAACCACAAATATGCCATAATGACACCTACAGCAGTAGAGGGGATCAAGGGTTGGGGAAATCATTAGCCACCAGGGAGTACTGTACACTCTTGTGCCATAGTGGCACATACACCAGTATGGGAATCAGGGGACAACTCACAGACAGAAACATGGTGTGTGTGTGTGTGTGTGTGTGTGTGTGTGTGTGTGTGTGTGTGTGTGTGTGTGTATGTTATGTTTCAATGTGTACTTGTGGAAGTGGGAGAGTGTCTGGGGTAGGATGTCTATGGCTACCTGATGCATCCATAGCAGTTAACTACAGTGATGTGTAGTTCAGAGACATGCAAATTAGCTGATAATGAGGTCTTTCCTCATTGAGGCAGACATGCCTTTAAATCACAAAATACTGTGTTGTGAGTGCAGGGCCTTTTAGCAGGAGATGTATGGCTTGTGATAGTCCCTTTAATGAATCCCCATTCTGTAAAAGCGTGCCTCTTATTTTCCTTTTTTAGGAATATTAATAAAAGTTTATTTATGTTATATTATTTGTCGTATTTCATTGTTCAAATTTTTGATGAAACATCACTTTCATAGTTGTCAAATAATTCAGAAAGTTTGGGCCAGAATTAAAAGGTTATTATTCAAGAATTAACTCTTGATTTTACAGTGTCAGCTTATTTATCATGTGCGAATCTTGCCAGGTTAATCATTTCAGTCGTCATAGGAGCTGAAGAGTTCATTCACTTTCTTTTTACTATTTTGCTCTGGTAACGCAGAAGCTTGTTGATGGAGATAAATGCTATTGCGCTGTCTTCCATGTATTGTTTTATATGTTTATAGGAATATAGCTGTTTAATTTAATGCCATCTACTTTGTGAGATACAAATACGTTGCATGACTTGGGAACAGTTATGTAGTTAAAAAGCATATAAGTAAAGATGAGCAAACCTAAACATATTTACAACACACAGCATGTTTGAACTTTATCATAATGACCACTGATTTATGCTGATGATAGCAGAGTTACCAAAGTCTGGCATCTGCTTTATACAATTAGTTTGTATGTTATCATAGATTTAGGCAGAACACAACAAATCCAGTATATGTACCATTTAACTGCTTGCATTAATGTAGATGATTTCTAGGTAGCACTGTTGGATAAAAATATTATGCTTATTTCTTTTCTGCAGCTGTTCAGAATGCAATTATTAAAGTAAAATAAGGAAGTGTAATAAACTTCAGCAGCTGTATAATACCAACCAGCAAGTGTTAATTAATAAAATGCCTTTAAACTTAATTCATGCATTATTTTTAGTGACTCAGCACTCGGTCCACATGATATTTAAACGCTTAAGTATGATATACTAACTTTGTGATATATACTTCTTCCAGTAAAGGTCTTAACAATTTTTCAATTTTCACCAATTCGGCTTTAAATAGGAACTTTGGCCTATATTGTTGTTGCACTCTTCAGTTACAGATTATGTTGCCAACATTAGCTTATGGTATTCTTTTAGATAACATCCTAAACAAGTACACAGTAGGTCTCATTTAAATATAATTAATGATTTTTTACGAAATACCTGTGCATCCTCATCTGAGACAATAGAATCTGCCTGGTGAAGATGTGGGAGTTGAATATCTGAATGGTCTCGGTTGTGAAAAAGTTTCTCAGAACCAACAGGCATCTCTGTGAACACGAGAGAGAGAATTATGAAAAGTGCAGTTTGCACATTTACAGAGGTAATCTGCTTTATCCTCTTCCTGATGTCTTGAAACATTTTCAGCAGAGGGAACAGCTGTAATAGCATATGCTGAAAAATCCACCTGTCCAGGTAGGTCACAGGGCCACCAGTGCCACAATTTAGTAGTGTCAAGGAATTCTACGCTCTTCGTCTTTGTTGATGTATTGCAACACCCACCTGTGGGATCTTTTGTCTTATTGTCTAAAAAAGAAACCAGATTGTGTGAGTTCCCATCTGTGCTCAGTCACTAGAAGCAACTATCACTTCTCGTTTAAGGATTTGTTGCACATGATTATATTTTCCTGTTAAAATACTGTCCTTCAAGACTGAATGAGAAAAAATGTGTTAGTAAAACATCAGTAGTATGAACATAGAGCAGTTGTGAACTTAGAAGAAATGTATTGTAAGTTTAATTTTAATTATGACTTTTGAAACATATATTGGACAATGAACTATACTCCATAATTATTCTTCCATTAATTTATTACATTTCAATGCATATTTTAACTGATTCAAACAGATACACATTGTTGCATCTATTGTTTAATGAAGTTTTAAGTTGCATAGTTTTCTCCATCTCCATATTAGGTTCACAGTGGCATGTCTTGCTAAGTAAGAAAAGGCATTTGCTTGAAAAAGGAAAATATATGATAATTACAAGCTTTATTTTTATTTAGAATGTGTTACTATGACTGAATGCAGAATGTAACTTGCATGAAACAATTATGTCATCATGATACTATACAAAATAACTTGTTGGTTACATGAAGTGTTATCTCTGACGTCTGAAGAGGTCCATCAACTTTAATTAGTACTTTCAGATAATGTTATCCATGTACTTAAGAACAGATTCTCCTATGTTAGTTATCACCTGTCAGCTCATGTTATGATTTAAATTAATTCTTAACAGAAATGGAACATAATCTTGGAGAAATTTTTTTTTAAGTAAATGGTTATAACATTTTATATTTTGTCTTCTGTTTGTCTGCTTGTTTGGACAACAGCAGAACTGCACACTGTCATCACTTCTTTGTTCCTGCAAACCATGGGTCACAAAATCTGAAATGTTGAGCCTGTGAACTATCTGCACAGACTCTGTATTGCATGCAGTCATTAGTTTTTTCTTGTATATATTTTTAAGTGAGAGTGTGTAGTGGCATTTATGGTACTTCCAAGTGTAAAGTAACAGAAAACCTTCACTGATACTTTACATGTATTCTTTATTACCAACGTACATGATTCATTTACCTGTGGTAAACAGATTTACCTTCACTGATACTTTACATGTACTCTTTATTACCAAAGTACATGATTCATTTACCTGTGGTAAACAGATTTACCTTCACTGATACTTTACATGTACTCTTTATTACCAACGTACATGATTCATTTACCTGTGGTAAACAGATTTACCTTCACTGATACTTTACATGTATTCTTTATTAGCAAAGTACATGATTCATTTACCTGTGGTAAACAGATTTACCTTCACTGATACTTTACATGTATTCTTTATTACCAAAGTAAATGATTCATTTACCTGTGATAAACAGATTTACCTTCACTGATACTTTACATGTATTCTTTATTACCAAAGTATGATTCATTTACCTGTGGTAAACAGATTTACCTTCACTGATACTTTACATGTATTCTTTATTACCAAAGTACATGATTCATTTACCTGTGGTAAACAGATTTTCCTTCACTGATACTTTGCATGTATTCTTTATTACCAAAGTACATGATTCATTTACCTGTGGTAAACATTTACCTTCACTGATACTTTACATGTATTCTTTATTAGCAAAGTACATGATTCATTTACCTGTGGTAAACAGATTTACCTTCACTGATACTTTACATGTACTCTTTATTACCAAAGTACATGATTCATTTACCTGTGGTAAACAGATTTACCTTCACTGATACTTTACATGTATTCTTTATTACCAAAGTAAATGATTCATTTACCTGTGATAAACAGATTTACCTTCACTGATACTTTACATGTATTCTTTATTACCAAAGTATGATTCATTTACCTGTGGTAAACAGATTTACCTTCACTGATACTTTACATGTATTCTTTATTACCAAAGTACATGATTCATTTACCTGTGGTAAACAGATTTTCCTTCACTGATACTTTGCATGTATTCTTTATTACCAAAGTACATGATTCATTTACCTGTGGTAAACATTTACCTTCACTGATACTTTACATGTATTCTTTATTAGCAAAGTACATGATTCATTTACCTGTGGTAAACAGATTTACCTTCACTGATACTTTACATGTACTCTTTATTACCAAAGTACATGATTCATTTACCTGTGGTAAACAGATTTACCTTCACTGATACTTTACATGTATTCTTTATTACCAAAGTAAATGATTCATTTACCTGTGATAAACAGATTTACCTTCACTGATACTTTACATGTATTCTTTATTACCAAAGTAAATGATTCATTTACCTGTGATAAACAGATTTACCTTCACTGATACTTTACATGTATTCTTTATTACCAAAGTACATGATTCATTTACCTGTGGTAAACAGATTTTCCTTCACTGATACTTTGCATGTATTCTTTATTACCAAAGTACATGATTCATTTACCTGTGGTAAACAGATTTTATGCTGCACTTCTAATTTGCTAGACAACCTAAACCTTTGCTTTCAGTTGATCAACCTTCTCTGCAATTCCATGTTGAAAACTTCACTCCTACACCCAACCTTTAAAATATTACATTTCCAGTGATTAGGGTAAGGCTAAACCCTGATGTGTATAGTGCCTATATAGGCTACTCTCTCAGTGATAGCACAGCCATTGAGATATAAAATATATTAGAGTGTGAGGGATTAAAACATAATACAATATTTCATCAATACTTGGTATAAGGCCGCTGTTTTCCGAGCGTCTATATTTCTTTCAATGGTTCAAACAAAATGTATACTCTTGAAGGACTTCCATTTAGTATCGTGTGTGTGTGTGTGTGTGTGTGTGTGTGTGTGTGTGTGTGTGTATGTGTGTGTGTGTCTGTACACATGAGTGTGTATCTATGTTGAAGGAGATGACAAGAACTTGTAAGGATGAAGAACATTTCATTTATCCTGGAAACACACATGCTATTTGCCACACAGCATGGCTAAATGAGATCTGTTGCTGACCAACCTATAATGCGTACATAAAGTAAAATGAGGCACTGTGAATCTTAATATGGATATTTCACTGTAATGAATGCATACATTAGCACATAAAGATATAGGAAGACTAGGGCACAGGGGACAGCTGCCAGGGTGCAAGTTGTATGGGGCACAGACTGTGTGCAATGTAACAATTAAAAAAAAAGAACTGGTTGACAGTTCACAAGAGGATCCTTAGACACCAGGCACACTCTTTGTACTAAAGGTACTAAGAAAGGACTCCCAACTCTTTACCTTCACACGTCACACAGAGAATAACTGTCCTCTGCACTACCACAATGCACCAAGGATGCTTGATAACATTTCCTAAGTCATTAAAAAAATATGTAAAGTATAAGGAGGAGAAGCCTTTGGACCCCCCACTGTGGACACAGCTATCTGTAGCATTGATGTACTAATCAGTTAATATAGTTAGGGTTTTTTGAAATAAAAATAAGTATAGTTGTAACCTGGATGTCTGGCACAGTTCAATATCTAGAATGGTCCCTGAGTTATAATGTATGAGGCAAGTAAAAGCAGCACAATGTGAGTGTTCCCTAAAATCAGTGGGGGGGCTGCAGGATAAAGCTGGGGAGAATGCCAGATGACAGCAGGGAGAATACTGTAAATATGTGGAGTAAATTTAAAAGTTAAGACAGCAACAACAGTAGAATCCCAATGCAGTTTCTGCACAGTAAAAAGTATGAAACTATAATGTTTGGCATTATTGACTGATAGTAAAATCATTCATGAATTATAAGCACAGGGAAAACATAAGAAGAGGCATTGAGATGTTCTGACAAGTCAGAGACAGGTGAGAGGTAAATGGTGTGTATGTGTATGTGTGTGTGTTTGAATGTTTGTCTCTGTGTGGATCGGTGAATGGGAGGTGGATGCCTTTGCCAAGGTGGTGCATAAGCCACAAGTGTTAATTAACAAAGAAAAATGCTGATTAGCACTAGCTGATTTAGAGACATACAGATTAGTTAATAATGAGGTCTTTCCTCATTATGGCTATCATATCTCTGAATTGCAGATTGTCACATCATGTGAACAATCCAGCCCCTAAAAGAGCTCTCACATTCAGTCAGCTGAATCACAGACGGTAGCTGATACCACAAAACCTGGGTAAGATAAGCAAACAAAAGTCTGTGTTATGTCTTTAATCTGGCATGTGACATCGCCAGCCATCCCCCTACTGAAAACCAGAGATGTCTAGTTAGGACATAAGGTGTCAGCAAATCATTGAGGTGAACATAGCCCAGATTGTGAACAGCATGAGATGTTAAGGACACATCTGGCAGCAAATGGAAGCCAGTGCAGATCCCTCAGAAATGGATTTATCATCTATTTATAAAACAAACAAAAAAATAAAAATGCATAATAATGACAAAATATGGAATTATTATAGATCAGTTAATGGACATGTGCCAAATGACAGAGATAAAAAAACTAATTCTTCTCTCTCCAAAGCAGACATCACTTTCATTACATTGGAGACTTTTTACATGGCAATTCATACACAGATCTTATGTAACCCCTCATAAAATGGAACTTATGTTTAAGAAAAATATTGGCTGCTGGAGATGTGATTTATCAATAAAAGCAGACTGGCAACATATGTTCTACGAATGCCATTTGATTAAACCATATTGGGATAAAATAAATTATTTTCTGCAAATGGTATTCAATGATAAATTCCAGATTTCCAAATCTATTATTTTGTTTAATGCACCTGTACCCGATTGTGTGCCAAGAACAAAATATGTAATCTTATGGACTCTCCTAGCTATTGCAAGGAAGAACATTACATAAAACTGGAAATCCAAAGCTTCTCTAACTTTTAAGCAATTCATGAATATGGTGTCAGCAGTATTGCAATTGGAAATGAACACTATTAAAGGAAGAACTGAAAGAACTACATCATTATACGTAGCATGGCAAAAAATAACTGAAATACTGGAGAATAATGACTGCAGCAGATTATAATCAGGAAACAATTGTATAGAAAGTCAATTATATGTCAACAATAGACACCCTTGTAAATACTTTATTTTGGTTTTAATGTTTGATATCTGTTTAGAGGTTTTAGCCTACCTTTTTAAATAATTTGTAAATACTTCATTGTCATAAATAACCTGCATTCATGTTTTCTTGTTTTTGGAAATGAATAAAAATATTAAAGAAAAAAAAAAAAAAAGAAATGGATTTATGTGACTGTTCTGAAACATGCCAGTTAGTAGACTGGAAGCAGAATTTTGTACCCACTACAGTCATGCAAGTCACTGCCCATAAAGCCAAGGTAAAGGACGTTATAGTAATACAGGCAGGAAATATACTTCCAGGCCCGATGATGGTATAATATGCTTCTTAAAAGGGAAATACATTCTTATAATGCTCAAAAAAAAACAAAAAAAACAAAAACAAAACAAAAAACAGGGCTACAAAAAATTCCTTATCACACGAAAGCCAAAAAGAATAACTTTTAAGTTAGATAAATGCCCCAGTAAAAAGCAGTTTTATAAGACTTAATTCATGATTGGTCAGGTCATAAGTTTAACTCAGGGCAAAGAATAACGTACAAACAGACACGAGCAATAACTGAACAAACCTATTCCAATGCTCATAAAAATTACCATAACATCTTGGACTCTTGTCTAATTAAAAATGTCAACAACTTAGTGCCCCCTTATAAGGTTAGACAGTCTAAATGACCACAGAAAAATCATGGTAACAAGATCTTTCTACAATAAAGAATGTATCAATAGAATGAAGTCCTAATATTTTCTTTCTTAAAATAACATTTTATCTGTCATTCATGGTTAAAGCATTCAAAAAAAAAAAAAAACAATCCTACTAGCCCCATGGCTCAGAGGAATCAAGCCTTGACTGCATCCCAGATGACTCATGTTTTATTTGCACATGGTTGCAGGATGGATGTGGTAGAAGAGGATGGAAGTGAGAAGTTGATGTTGCAATGGTGAAACTTGCGGAAATGCAGGTGTATCACCTGCAGTAAGGAGTCCAGCAAGCCCACAATGTATAGCAGTGAGCCACTGCTGCTGTAGTATTTAATTACATTGTGTCTATTAATTTTACAGGACAGTACTATCTAGATAGTGTGGTTTACCTACACTCAAACTCTAAAACTAGCATTTTTACATTAAGAGGGCTTTCCAACTGCACTGTTCCTGTAGCAAACATATCAGAATACGGGGCTGCTGACTGAAACCTTATTCTGTGCTATGACTGCTCTGTAGGCTTAGCTGTTGTAAAACTTGTTTTTCCGATTCTGTATAAGCCCAGTGTTTGTGTGGGTTTGTGTTCAATTCCTCAGATCAGCTCTCCATGTGGCTACTTTGCCTGAGAGTTACAGAGAATCTGATGCATTTAAAAGCCATTCACTGCTAAAAGAATGAAATAAGTATCATTTTGTACTTCTGCTGATTATATTTGCTATATTTCATAAGAATCCAGTATTAATTGTTACATTTCACTCACTTTAGTAGAATTTCAAAACTGAACTGTTTCTACTTTTCCTGTAGCACTTATTTACATTGTGTCTGCTAGTTTTACAGGACAGTAGTATCTAGACTCTGTGTTTTCCCATTGAGTTCTAAAAAGCATTTTTACATTAAGAGGGTTTTCTGACTGGACTCTTGTGGAAGAAGTGTTCTGTAGCAAACCTATCTGAGTTGAGGGCTGCTGGTTGAATGCTTACTGTGTGTTTTCCTGATTGGTCTGTAGGCCTTGCTGTTATAAAACGTGTTTTTCTGATTCTGTATAAGCCTAGTGTTTGTGCTAGGCTGTTCTCCATGCAGTGGTGGTTAGCAGTTTCCTGTGTAGACACAAATACTATCAAGTTAAAGTTCCTTTAGAATAACTATCTCTGATACCTTCCCCAGTCTCCCAGTTGTTCTAGGAACACCTGAGTTGTGCACAGAACAGCATTGCCTTGTTAGATAGCTGCAGTTCATACTGAGCATAGCAACCATTTTTCATCCATGTGCTATTATCCCAGTCCAGTTAAATCTCCCCACACTTATCTCCCCACACGTCTTCCTGGTTAAATCCATAGTAGAAAAACAGGAACCATGGATAGACACTTTCCTGCTATTTCTGTGGCCAGCCTGGTGGACATTGGCATCCTGAGGCAATCTAGCAATTATCTCATGTATACTGACAGCCACTTAATCCTGAAAGAAACTAATAAGTGAGATGTAGTTACACTATGAAAACTGAGACTTGACTCCTGCATACTGACAAATCAAATGACAAACAGGTTGACAGCACACACACATCGTTTTCTCACTAAATGAGTTATTGACACATAATCCCATGTAAGCAGAGGTACTCACAAGTAACATATGAACACTTTTGAGGTCTCACATATGCTTCCTTCAGAAAAAAACATGCAAACAAAACTAAGTAAATACCAACCATTACACATACAATTACACATCACAGTGTCTTCACAAGCAAGCCCTAAGGCAAAACACTACACATTCAAACATCTTGGTCAAAGGAGACTTGATCATGAGACACAGGAATGTCTCCCACATTAGGTGGAATAAAGAGAAGGTTACAGTCAGTTACCTGTCCGGGGCCAGGATTCACCAGATCACACAGGCACTGAGGTCACTTAACCACAAGTACCACCATGACTCAGTCATAGTTAATGTGAATGACCTGGGATGTACCTTCCAGGACTATATGAAGAGAAACATGATGGACATCTCTGAATACTTGTCACAGACATATATGAGACTTTCATTAAGCAGGATTCTATCCTCAGCAAGAATGATACCACAATACAAACAGAAAATGATTGGCTTCAATAATTGGCTTAGATAGTGGTGTCATTCCAAGGAGTTACAGTATTTGTCAGCCTGGGATGACATGATCAACAGACCACACTGCCTTGTTGGAGATGGTCTGCATCTGTCACCGCTAGGCTTTTGATTACTGGCCAAGGCATTACCCACCCCCATAGTGCTTTTTTTAGGCAGTGCCAAATTCTTCTAATACCAAGCTGAATGTACTACTAGGAGTTTTAACAAGAAACTGCACTCCCTGAAAGGTCTCCTCACCCTGGAGAATGCTGACATCTATGTAGTTACAGAGATATGGCTCAAGGCAGCAGAAAACACCCTAGCAGTGCAAGGCTACAATGCTTATCACAGATTCAGAAAGGAAAACTGAAAGAAGAAGGACTTTACATAAAAAACAATTACACCTATAGATTGGTCAAACAGGATGGCTAGCTTGAGCTGCTCCATGTTCAGCTGACCATAGTCAAAATCCCCCACCATAGCACAGCTAGCTACAGGTCCCCAACCATGAACCATGAAAATCACTCTGCATACCTGAAGTTACTAGAATCACTTACCATTCAGTCCAACACACTGCTCATGGATGATTTTAACAAACTCATCCATAAAATGGGAAACATACATGACCACTAACATGCAGGCTCAGAGATTTCTGGAGCTTGTCAGTGCAAATACTCTGGAATAGCTAGTCTACAGTCCCACTAGGGACTCAAATATCCTTGACATAGTACTCACAAACATAGGGGAGTGTTGCACCCAAAAACAGTAGAATCATAAATTTGTCTCTTTTGAAACAAATGTAACAGTAGAACTCCTATCAAACCGTAAAACACTAAAGAATTTTTCCAAGGCAAATTACCTTATATTAAGTCATAGCATTGGTAATTTCAAAGCTTCCCCCTAAACCCCAAAACATGGAGGCCTCTGCAGAAGTATACATGAATGCCCTTTACAACCACTTAAACAACTACATAGAAATGGCAGTACCTGACCAAACTAAACTCAGGTCTACCTATAAAAACAAGCCATTGGTAGATGCCTGACATAAATAGGCTATATAACAGAAGGAAGAAATTTCTGTTTAGAAATAAGTGGGAGGGTGCACAACAGAGAAAAAAATCCTTCATTGGTCTCGACAGTCAAATCAGGAAACTAGTCATGTTTTCATATAAACTGATAAAAGAGATGAAATACAATAAACATATTCTCTTATCGAATTATTGGAGGGAAAAATTAATATTAGTTGACGACAGCAAGATCTTGGAAGCATTTAATCTAACATTAAAGTCTGTGTCCCTTCAGAAATTACTATTCACACAACTGATGATATTTAATAATGCCTACTATACCCATCTTACATAAATTTGACTCAAAGAACTCACCTAAATGTCCATATTGTACAGACCAGACAGCTGACTTGTTTCACATGTTTTGGAGTTGCAAATGCATTTTTAAACTTTGGAATTCATTAAAACTTCAATTACAGAAAATGGGATACCAGCATTCAACACTCTCTTGGGAATTTATGATCCTACATATTCCTCCAGATAACTTAGATAAATCAAAAAAGATCATAATCATGAATATTTGTTTATTAATGAAACTATACATAGCTTCAAACTGGTTGAACCCGACTCAGACATCTTGGGAAAATTTTAGAATACTAGCAATCAGACACATATTGGCGCATAAATTGTTAATCAATGACCATAAGAAAAGCATAAATAATATAAAAATATGGGAGCAAATCTTCAATATTGTGTTGGCCTAGGGGTTATTATCCACTATTACTCAGGACACATATTTATAAGACTGATTCAATCTTAGATTTGATATAGATCGTAACAATAATACAGACTGTTGACTTTTTCATGTTGTATTTCTTTTTTAATAATTTGTATTAATATATAATGTTTATGTAACTTTTGGAAGCAATCATGTATATATTGTATATATTTATAGTGTGTAGTTATGTAATTGAAAAACAATAACAGACGGATTATTGAAAAAAAAAAGGAAACTAGTCATGTTTTCAAAAGCTAAATATGAGGCTAAAATAGCCTCCCAAGCAAAGGATAACCACAAGACATGTTTTAGTTATGTTCAAAATCTTAAGGGAAACACTCAACAAGGTGCGGAGTTCGCTGTGCATGGCACTACCTATACTCAGCCGGAAGAAATGCAGACCTGCTGGCTGATACATTCAGCTCAAATTTCACCCCCTCATCACCTCTGGTCACTCCCCATGAAATACCCTATCATTCCTTTGCCTGTTATCACAAAAGAACAGGTCATCACTGACTCTCTAAAGCTAGAAATATGATATCAAGGGGCCCTGATGGAATCCCAGAGTGCCTCTGAAATGCTGGAAACATGACCTAGCAGATTCACTTGGATCTCTATTTAATCACAGTCTGCAGACAGGCTTTGTCCCAGGAGAGTGGAGAACAGCAACAGTCATCCCTCTGCACAAGCAGGGACCATCAACTGACCCAGGAAACTACTTACCCATAAGTCTGACTAGCCTCATATGCAAGGTAATGAAAAAAGATAATCATGCATCTGATTAATAATGACATACAAAATCTCCAAACTCTAGACCTAACTCAGTTCAGCTTTGTCAAGGCCAGGTCATGCCTGTTCAGTCTGATGGACTTCTTTGAGAAGGTCACCAAGGGCATGGATGAGGGTAAGACAGTGCATACTGTCTATCCTGACCTGACCAAGGCATTTGACACAATACCTCACTCAGGTAATATATATATATATATATATATATATATATATATATATATATATATAAACTCACAAAACTGGGCATACACCTCTACATCATCAGATGGATAGCCAAATGGCTCATGGATAGGACACATGTTGTTAGAGTGGGGGAATCCACATCCAGCAAGAGGCCAGTCACTAGTGTAGTACCACAGGGCTCAGTTCTGGGCCCCTTCCTGTTTGGGATATACTTCTCAGATGTCAAGGCAAATGTGGATGGCCTTTGGCTGGCCAAGTTTGCTGATGTCCGAAAATTGGGGACAATCATTGACTCCCCAAATGATGTTGATATCATACAGAAATGTCTGATGCAAAATAAAGATTGATATTAGAGCCATGGCCTTAATCTAAATGCAAAGTAGATAATAATGCCCTTTGGAAAATCAACTGCCCCTGCAAATTACAACATTGATAGCACCCCCCATAAGAGTGGACCCAGTGGTGAGAGCTCTGGGTAGTCAGATAGAAAGTAATCTGAACTTTGACCATCGTGTGTCAACACTGGTGAAGAAATTCTTCTTTGTGGCTCAGTTTATAAGTAAGAGCATGCTATTCAGATCTATTGATGTCATATTACCACTGTACTTGACCCTCATCAGACCAATGATCGAGTACAATGTACCCTCTGATGTGTAACTCATCAGGCACCTGCAACAGTTGGATCATTCTCAGACGTTTCTCACCAAAAAAACAGGGTATATCCAGTATGTCATATGAAGACTGATTGAAAGCTCTATCACTGTATTCAGTTTCTGACTGATTACTGAGTGGTGATCTGTGCCTGACCTACCAGACAGTCTCTGACCTAGTCCTGATGGAAATGCTGCACATTCCCAAAACTAACTCCACAAGGGTTACCTGCTCCAAAGATCCATACTTGATCTTTGACATAAATAGATTATGCTGGAGAGACAGATATGTGTCCAAGAGATTGCCCTCCAAGCACAATCTAAACCAATGGATGGGAAATTGCAAATTCACTACTGGGGTGGCACCCATTTCCCCTATGGACAGAGGAAGTTTGTAAAAATTGTCAAAACCTCACTTGCTAACCCTTGTTATCTTTACCCTAGGGATAGGAAATTGGGTAAAATTTGGGTAAAAATGGATAGGCTTATAAAGGCTCTTGAGCCATTAGCTGAGTAATCTCTTATGAACCTATGAATGTGTCTACAGCAGTGAGGAAATCATTCTATGTTGCCCAACTTATAAACAAAAGTATGGCATGTAGTCCAAAGAGGTCATTATTCCACTGTATTCGGCATTCATCAGACCTGTCATTGAGTAGAATGCCCCCATTGGTATGTACCTAACCAAGAACATCCAACAATTGGAATACACACTGAGGTTCCTCACTAAAATAATGCAGGACATAAATAACACATCCTATGTAGACCACCTCAAAGCCCTATTCCTGTATTTTGTTTCCTACAGGCTGTTGAAGGGAGATCTATGCCTGGCATACAAGGCATTTTCAGACGCCACCCTGATGGACCTCCTGCATATCCATAAAACAAACAGCAGCAGAATTACCAATTCTCAAGACTTAAACCTGCCTGTGACATAAATAGGACTGGCTGGAGAGAAAGGTATGTATCCCAGAGACTACCTCATCTCTGGAACAGGCTCCCCATCCATGTGAAGCAGAGATTCTCCTTAACCCAACTCAAGTGTAACTTGGACATTTGGATGGGGAACAGGAAGTTCATCCCTGGTTTGGCACACATGTCTCTAATGGACACAAGCAGTCTGTAAATGGTTCCTCTCCCACACCCTTGCATTCTTTTGTATAAGCCTCTTGTTGTTGTTTGTAGCTTAATAAAGAGCTGATACCTTGGAGTTCTGCTTAGAAGGGATGAAATGGATTTCTGGAGAAAGATGAGGTAACATTATATGACTTTTTGGCCTAATACCTATAGCGACAGTTCACTATAACTTGCATACATTTCTATGCATTGTTAAAATACAGGTTCTGGGTTTTGTTATTACAACAGTTAGTATGAACTTTACTTCTAATCCTATAAATCCAAACAGATCACCACGTAGCCGATATCCTCCAACCTTCAACAATGTTTTATTCAAAATACAAACTGGACACTATAGAAATAATAAAAGTTAAGCGCTTTCGTCGATACTTCTTCAGAACTCAGACGTTCAGAACAGGCATTCTGAAGAAGTCTATCAACGAAAGCGCTTAACTTTTATTATTTCTATAGTGTCCAGTTTGTATTTTGAATAAATCATTGTTGAAGGTTGGAGGATATCGGCTACGTGGTGATCTGTTTGGATTTATAGTTTGGAAGTCACTTTCTGCACATTTTTTTGTGGTTACTTCTAATCCTGTTACAGTGTAAAATACCTTTGCTTCTTGACTGGTGGAAATTATTGGAAGAATTCCTTCCTTATCCTTCTGGCAAATGTGCAATTAG
This sequence comes from Protopterus annectens, assembly GCF_019279795.1. Lineage (NCBI taxonomy): Eukaryota > Metazoa > Chordata > Ceratodontiformes > Protopteridae > Protopterus > Protopterus annectens. The sequence goes on along the minus strand of NC_056733.1, from coordinate 1,567,788,442 downwards.
GAGAACTGAATTCAGGGTGTCTATTAGCATATCACATTTCAGGTGTCTATTAGCATATCACATTTCAGAACTGTGGTGGTAGTGCTGCGGTAGCGTTGTCGCCTCACAGTAAGACGTTGTCCTGTTCGATTCTCAGCTAAAGCGTCTTCTGTGTGGAGACATGCGTGAATGGGCATACCTTCGTTGAAGGTTGTGCATCAGGGGTGGCAACGCGGCACGTAAAAATCTACTGCCAATCATTAGCAGACTGGAGTTCCGCTGTGGCGACCCCTAACCGGGAAAAGCCGAAAGACACAACATTAGCATATCACATTTCGCCAGTTATAAATAGATAATTTTTAGTGCATCTACAGACTGTGACCCTTCTTGAGTTTATTTTTTTTAAATGCCAGTCATTTCTACTCACATTTTAAAATCAGACTTATTTACCTACCTAAAGAGGACCTAACCTTCAGTTATTAGTTCACAAGACATGCAATTATCAGAAAAAGAGCATTTTACGTTAACTAGATCTGGCATTTTTTTAATCTTAGTATTATCTATTTTGCTTATTTAGATATTTGTTAACATGATAGGTGAAATGGCCCAAAGGCAAAAACAACTTACAATTTAAGAAATTAGCAGTTAACAGGACATTTACAATTTAAGAAATTAACAGAATCTTTATAATGTTTTGATTGACAGCATTTGCAATAAACGAAGGAGAAATATTCAGCTCCATCAGATGTGATGCAAAAGGTAAAGAAATGTATTATTTCTAATTAAAAAACTCAAGCTTCAGTATCAGAAGTTGTACTTTCCTATGGAGATAAAGCAGGTGAGCTTTGTCTTGTTACATTTAGATGCAGCAGTAGGATAATTAATATTGGTAATGTCTATCTGCATCCAGAAAGGTGAGGGGGTGTAAAAAAACGACTTGACACATATTTAACAAAACTCTAAATTTAAAACATGGGGTCAGATTCAGAAATGTTACTGTGAAGTGTACACTGGGGGCATAGGTCTGCCACTCCAAGAACAAGGGCACATTTGCAGCTTTTGATCACTGCCCTGCCTAGTACTTGTGTATTACTGGCATCTGTGAATCTCACTGCATGAGTCTTCTGACAGGGCAGTGCATCAGTATGGTAACTTACATGGACCACTTCCATGGACTACTACATTAGCAGGTAGTACTGTGAACCTCACAGTCCAAAGCACAGAATGGCAGTTTTAAGATAATGAATGCATACTGTCAGTCAAAATAATTTTATGATGTATGCAAGACAACTTGTGCTGGCATTGTGCACCTCTGAAGCAAACTATGAATACTGGCTGCTGTCTCAGGACCTGGTTGAAAAAAAACTGTAAAATCCATTATTTTAGATGACATAGGAAACCTTCAGAAACTAGACCAAACCCAGTTTGGCTTTATCAAGGGCAGGTCATGTCTACTCAGCATGGTGGACTTCTTTGAGAAGGTCACCAAAGCAATGTATGAAGTCAAAATGGTTCACACTGGCTACATTGATCTGGACAAGGTATTTGACACAGCCCCCTACTCTGGCATTGTTTACAAATTCAGGAGGTTAGATATAAACTCTTATGTCTCCCAGTGGATAGCCAGATGACTCACAGTCTGAACCCAGAAAGTTAGAATTTGAGAGTCCACCTCTACAAAGAGGCCAGTCACAGGCAGAATCCCACACGGATTGGTCCCGGACCTGCTCCTTTTTGGCATCTACTTCTCTGAAGTGAGTGCCAATGTCAAGGTCCTCTGCCTGTCTCCTACAGTCTGTTGACAGGAGATGTATACCTGACATACAAGGCATTGTCAGATGGCACCCAGATAGACCTTCTGCATATCCGCAAAATAAACTGGACCAGAAATACTCATTCTGAAGACTTAAATCATGCCTGTGTTATAAATAGGACCTGCTAGAGAGACAGGTATGTATCCCAGAGACTAACCCTTCTCTGGAACAGGTTTCCCATCCATGTGAAGCAGAGTTCTCCCAGTTCAAGTGTAACTTGGACAAATGGATGGAGAACAGGAACTTCGCCCCTGGTTTGGCACCTATGTCTCTAATAGACACAGGCAACCTGTAAATGGTTCATCTTCCAGACCCCTGCTTGTAAATGTATGTGATTATTTAATCTACTGAGCCTCAAAGGTAGCAACTTGATACAGGGCATAGTATCTGACAAATTCATATAAACCAATTAAGATGCTTTCAACAAATAAATGAGTACAGCTAGTTGCTGGCAAATTCTGTAAGTACTATCTAATAAGCAAGTTTATAACACAGAAGTGATGATTGCTACCTCAGAACCACTGGCGTCAAAGCAAACCACCTGGAGCCATATGATAGGCATAATGCCAGATCTTCAACCAAAGAAAAATAGATGAGTACAACCATTTCCAAAAGATAATGACCAACCAGTGACACACACTAAGAGGGATGACATGCCAGACCTCTGACCACAAAGGGATGAACAATCCAGTCTGACACATTTCCCTGAGTAGTCTGGATACTGATGCATTGACATTCACAATGGAAGATAGCGCTGAGGTTCTCAGCTGGCATAGAAGTTATATTATATTTAGTGTTTGCTGACAGAATTCTAAAAAGATTCTCTCGAAATGTAGAACTCGATGTGAAAGAATTCTGCATATGGTAGTGAAATATCTACTTTACTGTAAATCTTCTTTTGTAAATCAAAAACAATTTGGCTCTCACAAAAACATACAACAGGATTCCAGGTTTGACTTAGAATGAAAACGTATATCAGATCATTCAATGCCTTCTATTAACATAAACTCATTATGTAGTGTTTTGAGTACTAGTATTCAGTGCTCTATATACTTCTGTACTATATACTACTATACTGTATGCTGTTTACTCCTGGGTTGAGCCTGAAAATGATACATCTAGAGTAGCATTCAAATCTTGTTAACAAATGTTAAATATTAAAAAATAAGATAAATTAAGATAAACACAATCTCCTGATTGTACAGTACATATTAAGTATTGTGTCATGTCAGGGAGTGGGCAGTTCATATTGTACCCCCAATGGGGTGACTGTTGTTTGGTTATGGGGATATATTCCAGTTGATCAAACAAGCACCTCACCCACTGAGTCTGAGAAATATGAATGACCTATGACATAATATGAATTACCCATGCCATGATACATTGTTATCATGCAATGGTATAGTATTAAAATGAAATGTTATATATTTTTCAAGCACTGTATAATACAAACTATGTTGCCACTTACTCTGAGGTGGTGTGCTGTGAATGTACATGTTCTGTATATGTTGATGGATTTGTAGTATAGCAATCATAGCAAGTTCAAGGTTCCGAATCTTGCAAGCATTATGCTTTGTTGCTTTTCACATAGATTATACCTCCTCTTTCAAGGAGGGCTAGGCCAGTAAAGCCCAAGTTGAATTTCTGAATACCCATCCCATTATTCAGGTCCTGGTTGAAGGAAGTTTGTGTATCACACTACTTTTTCTGCAGGGGGAGCATATTGCAGAGGTATGGGAGATGCTGAGTAATTAATCTGCCAATTCACCTTGCATTACTGATTTGCTGAAGCAGATTTAGATCTCTTGTTCTGGTACATGTGGGACTGTTTGATTTGTGAAGGTACAAGAGCTCTAGGACTACTGGTTCTATTATTGCTCAGAAGGCAAGGCACAGGTCTCCTTTAAGCAGCTTATAACACACTGAAAAGAAAGACCATGCTTCTAGCCTTTTCTGGTAGTTTACAGATTTTAAGCCTGCAATCCTATTTGTTAGGAACCTCTGGGGTCTTTCCAACTGCCTGATATGTCTGGTGAGGTACATCCCAAAGGGTACTTGTATAATATAATTTGTCTGATCAATGAAGAATACAAAGGGACAACAACATTTTTAGATCTGAATGATATTCCCCCGGCAATCAGCTGCACCAGGTAGAAGGATGTCTGACAAGCATTGGTGCATTGTGATTACAGAAAAGAGAATTATCAGAATAGGTTTGCAGGTATCTTAATTTTGAAGTGGGCTATTGTTAATGTTGTATGCTGGGGTGATGGTTTGTTTACCAAATATGACAGCTTTTCTTTTTCAACATTTAATATAAGCTCATTTTCAATACAGCAGTCATTTATAAGTACACATTTCTGCTGGAGGGGTTCTATGCCAGAGGAAAATTTGACAATGACTTCTAGTTTGTATCCATCTGCAAAACTGATTAGCTATAGGTCTTCATTTTAACTTGTAGGTCAGAGAGCTAAATACAGAAGAAAAACGGTCCTGTCGCTGAGCACTGTGGGATACTAGTGGCCACCTTCATGTTCTCTGACACAGTTCCTCCTACTTGCACAACACACATACATATCAACTATCCAGAATTTAGCAGGATATCCATATTAGTATCTCAATCTTTTGGTCTATTTATCATAGAATTTGTGGTTTTTCTGCCATGTCATTGAGGACTGAAGTCAGTAAATAATGACAGACATTTAAGTTTCAGACTTCATACTCTTCAGAAAATGGATGATATTACAAATCATATAATTCCATCAACTTTCTATGGTTACAAGGTCATTATTTAAATTCTGTCCCTAATATGGGGCCTTTCTCCCCCACCCCATTATTTCTGGCTTTGTCTAGAATTCTTACTCTAAGAAGTTGAGAGGTGTGACCATGCGAGCACTGGCTTTTAGCTAGTTTGTTATCTATCTTACTACATAGGAGTCTATTTGTAATATGTTTAGTTTAGTAATTGTGTTAGCATGGGGAATGGTGTCAGATGTATTGGCCATATCAAGACAGGCTGTGTGTACAGTGTGACCACTGTCAATAGCTTGTGTTACTTTTTTGAAAAAATTTGCCAGGTTTATTTTTAACGTCTTAGTCAAGTCTGAAATAATGTGTTCAATAGTCTTACCAATGAAAGTTGCCAGGCTGCTGAGCCTCTAATTTCTAGGTCAGGAGTGGGGCCACATTTCTGGAGTGGCATCACCAGTGCTATATGCCATACCTTTGAGGCTGAGCCTGTAGCCATGAGAAGGTAAATAGTCTATGGAGAGGACATGCTTAGTATTATATAACAAGCAGGCCAGTATGTTGTCTGGTCCCATGGAGGGAGCATTCTTAGTTTTGGACAGCATTTTCAGTACATATTCTTTAGTGATAATGGGAGGTTTGAGAGATACAGACATCATGTGGTTTTGGGTAGCTGTCTCAGGAGTAAAATTTGCAGTAAATTTATTTGCTAGTATATTGGCAACGTCAACCAGCCTAAGAAGATTTTGACAATTAATATGAGTTGTGTACATTGTTAAATGTTGTTTCTTAGTTTATTAACATAAATGAAAAAGAGTTTGTAATTGTCCTTGGGTTCAGTGCCAACCTAAATTCATGGGTTGCCTTAGTAGGTCTAATACACTTTTTCAAATTCTTAGTCAAATTCCTAAGGTTTTCATTGACTTGGGGTCTTTAGATCACTTGTATACTTTAATGAGTTTTTTCCCCTTTATTGTAGATTTATTGTAGATTTTATTTACACCTGTGGACCACCAGGATGATTCGCATTAAAAATTCTCATGTATTTGAATGCAGATGGGACTGCCAATTCTATACATTTATTTATATGGTGTAAACTTTTTTATGTGAATCTATCTGCTGAGTTGATGCTGTTATAAGTGATTTTCAAGACTTCAACATGAAATAGGAGATTTGTGGAAATTAAGTCTTTGAATTCTGATATATTAGTTTTAGGGGGTTCAAACAGTTTGAGGGAATAATTTACTAGCTTATGATTTGACTTAGTTGGAAAGAGAGTCATTAGTGGAGCTGAACATAATGAAACTACATTTGTAAGTACCAGATCAAGAATATATTGTCATCTAGTTTGGCTAGTAAGGTTCACTGAGCTTTTAGTTATTATATCTAAAAACGTCTGAACATTTCTTACATTAGAGGTGTAGGCACTGCAGTCCAGAAGTGTAGCAAGTTCAACCAACATGCTATGCTGGTATCACAAACCAATGCAATATTCCCTCAGCTCTTCAAGTGAAGAGCCAAAAAAAAAAATAACAATCACTTTACTCTAACATTGTAACCATTGGCTTATTACAGTTAGAGCCACTGAGTAACTCTTTCATTGAAGACGAAAAAAAAAAAAAACAGCCATTCCTTCTACTGGCGCACCCTTCCCACTCCTTTCTACCCCAGCCATTCGGGTCCTGTTTCTGTGCCCTAGCACCAATCTTCCTTCTGCATTTTTTATGAAAAAAATATTTCTACAAATGTAGCAAACAGTTGCTACAGCTTATACCTTGCCTGCATGGAGTGCTATAGTTTGTTTTTTACTTTTAAAATGTAGCAAACCAGTTACTACAGTTTAGACTACGCACACAGAGCATTACACCCCTCATGTTTGACTGCAAATATATTGCAGGCTTTTAAAAGCCAGTATTGCATTAATTAATGTCTGGATTGGCTGATCATACCCCCAACACTTTTTGCCTTGGACAGTTGCCCCCTCTCACCCAACCTAGTTATGCTACTGTTCTAGTCAATCAATAGGTAGTTAACGTCTCTCAGAATGATGGAGTGTTCATCCATCATGTTTGAGAACCTGACACAAACTTCCGAGATCATGGATAGTGTCCTGAAATAGGTGGTAAACTGATAGCTGATTTTGTTTAGTGTAATTTGGAATTTGATAAGTTCCATATGTGGGTCTCTGAAAATCTATCTAGAGATTATATAGCCTCTGACAAATATTTTGCCCTTGGGTCTGAAGGAATGGTAGGTGCAAACCCAGATATGGAGGGAGTGCTTTCTGGGCATTCAGACCATGTTTCAGTTATTGCACATATAAGGATTCCTTTCAAATGCAGGAGTGCTTCAAAGTCAGGCAGCTTGTTGTTCAGATTTCTGGCATTGAGCAAATCATCCTTAAATTAATCCTGTTTTGATGTTAATGTTTCCTATGTTTTAATGTTTATTAACTGAAATTTGCCTAAAAAGGCACTACTGGGGCAGCAAGTGCTTTTAAGTGCTTTTGCCAGTATGTGGAAGCCTTTGAGTAAGAGGTTTAGACCATCTTTTGCAAAGCAAATAGGACTGTTAAGTATCTAATTCCATGATGACACATGCTGGATTTCCCTAGAATGACACCAAGTACAGTATTTAGCCAGTTGTGAAACCAGTAATCTTTTCTTTGTACCATTCATGGAAAAGGAGGATTTTGGTCAGTATCAGAGTCTTGTCTTTATTTATGACATGCATACAGAGCTCAGACATCTCCATTAGGGTCCTTTTACCCATCATTCATCCCCATATGCAGCACTACCATGTTGTAAATATAATTGACTATTGCAATGGTCCGAAGGACCCTTGCTATATCTGACATCCTGGCACCTGAAAGGCAACTCATCATCACCCTGTCTTTGTCCAGCCTAGTAAGTGGGGAATCTGTATGTCTCAATATGAAGTCACCGACCACTAAAACATTTTCGTATGTGCTACATATGCACATACCCTGTATATGGCAATGCATTTGTAATAAGTGCTGCATATACAGATGGCCTGTATATGGTAATACATTTCTAATAAGTGCTGCATATACACATGGCCTGTATATGGCAACACATTTGTAATATATGCTGCATGTACACATGGCCTGTATATGGTAATACATTTGTAATAAGCTCTGCATTTACACATGGCCTGTATATGGTAATACATTTGTAATAAGTGCTGCATATACACATGGCCTGTATACGGTAATACATTTGTAATAAGTGCTGCATATACACATGGCCTGTATACGGTAATACATTTGTAATAAGTGCTGCATATACACATGGCCTGTATATGGTAATACATTTGTAATAAGCGCTGCATATACACATGGCCTGTATTTGGTAATACATTTATAATAAGTGCTGCATATGCACGTGGCCTGTATATGGCAACATATTTGTAATATGTGCTGCATGTACACATGGCGTGTATATGGTAATACATGTGTAATAAGTGCTGCATATACACATGGCCTGTATACGGTAATACATTTGTAATAAGTGCTGCATATAAACATGGTCTGTATATGGTAATGCATTTGTAATAACTGCTGCACATACACATGGCCTGTATACGGTAATACATTTGTAATAAGTGCTGCAAATACACATGGCCTGTATATGGTAATACATTTGTAATAAGCTCTGCATTTACACATGGCCTGTATATGGTAATACATTTGTAATAAGTGCTGCATATACACATGGCCTGTATACGGTAATACATTTGTAATAAGTGCTGCATATACACATGGCCTGTATACGGTAATACATTTGTAATAAGTGCTGCATATACACATGGCCTGTATATGGTAATACATTTGTAATAAGCGCTGCATATACACATGGCCTGTATTTGGTAATACATTTATAATAAGTGCTGCATATACACATGGCCTGTATATGGCAACATATTTGTAATATGTGCTGCATGTACACATGGCGTGTATATGGCAATACATTTGTAATAAGTGCTGCATATAAACATGGTCTGTATATGGTAATGCATTTGTAATAACTGCTGCACATACACATGGCCTGTATACGGTAATACATTTGTAATAAGTGCTGCATATACACATGGCCTGTATATGGTAATACATTTGTAATAAGTGCTGCATATACACATGGCCTGTATATGGTAATACATTTATAATAAGTGCTGCATATACATATGGCCTGTAAATGGTAATACATTTGTAATAAGTGCTGCATATACACATGGCCTGTATATGGCAATACATTTGTAATAAGTGCTGCATATAAACATGGTCTGTATATGGTAATGCATTTGTAATAACTGCTGCACATACACATGGCCTGTATACGGTAATACATTTGTAATAAGTGCTGCATATACACATGGCCTGTATATGGTAATACATTTGTAATAAGCGCTGCATATACACATGGCCTGTATTTGGTAATACATTTATAATAAGTGCTGCATATACACATGGCCTGTATATGGTAATACATTTGTAATAAGTGCTGCATATACACATGGCCTGTATATGGCAATACATTTGTAATAAGTGCTGCATATACACATGGCTATATATGGTAATGCATTTGTAATAAATGCTGCATATGCACATGCCCTGTATATGGTAATGCATTTGTAATAAGTGCTGCATATACCCATGACCTGTATATGGTAATACATTTGTAATAACTGCTGCACATACACATGGCCTGTATACGGTAATACATTTGTAATAAGTGCTGCATATACACATGGCCTGTATATGGTAATACATTTGTAATATGTGTAACCAAAAGTAATGCACCCAGTAGCCATCAAGGAAAACTCCACTTTATTTGAATCAAACACCAGCAAACTCCATTAGTTATTAAGCGCTTTCAACATAGACAATGACTTCATCAGAACAAGGATAATTCACATGCTTGAAGAGGTCTATATATACCTAAAAAATTAGCACATATTAAACTAATGAATTAGGTTAAATCAATCAATTAAGAAAAAACTTGCTTAAAGACACATACTCCAATATAAAATAAATACTAAATTCTCAAATATTAAAGTCTGTGTATATGCATGCACAGCACTTGTGAAACATAGTATATGAAAATGCATAGTTTTAAAATAATTTTTTGTTTTGTATTTAAAATGTATAAAAGAATGTATGTATAAAATATAAACATTTTTAATGCCTAAAAAACATAGGAATACTTTTAAAAAATGTTTAAAAATACTTGTGAGTTTTAGTAGACAGGAAATGCACAATGATTATAAAGTCATCTGTTTAATCTGAGGTCCCAATCCTTAATTTGGATTCTGTCCTTTAGGGCTTGTAATATGGAAACGTTATCATTTATGATCTGTGATTTTTGGCATACCGAAGGTGCACAAGAGTGTTTGCTCCCCCACCCTTTCATCCTATAGTGTCTCCTAGGGGGTCCAAGACCCATAATTTGTCCAGCTTTGTGGAAAACAAGGTTAAACATATTGTCAAAGGAGTTCCACATTTGGTTAGGGACTCCTGGGATTTCTTGGGACAACTTAGTAAAGATATATGGAGCCCAGATCTTATTTTCTTAACCATAGACATTAAGGATTTATTCACCTGTATCCCTAAGAAAGATGGTATGGAATTTTTCGAGGATATATTATATCTCGATTCCAGTTTGACTCATGGGGAGGTCATCCTTATATGTGAATTAATGTCTATGGTTCTAGATTATAACTACATCTATTTTGAAGGGCAATCTTACCAACAAATTTCTGGGGTGGCTATGGGAGCAGCATGTGCACCAGTGTATGCCAATTTAGTCCTCTTTGGATGGGAGCTTAAACATGTTTTCAATAGCACTTGGTGGGCTGAACATGTGCTATTATACATTCGATACCTGGACGACATTTTTATTCTATGGAAGGGAGACAAAGACAATATTCCTGCATTTATTGATTATTTGAATGGAACTAATACCTTCCTCAAGTTTACATTTTCCTGTCACGAACAACAATTACCATTTTTGGATACATTCATTTCCCATAATGACCATGGCTTCAGATCTCAGGTTTTTCGTAAGAGTACTTTTTGCAGCTCTTACTTACATTTCAGCAGTCATCACCCCTTGTCCCAAAAGAAAAGCATTGTTAAAGGACAGGTTACAGGTATTGCTAGAATGACTTCTGAACACATCAATGTCAAAAAAGAATTTTTCAATTTAACCAACATGTTTTTGCAAAGGGGCTATCCCAAAGACATGATAAATTCAATTTTGGATGAAGTATATGGTGAATGGGGTAGGAAATACAAACCGCTTTTGGGAGCAGGTCAGTTTACAAACCCACCCTCGGGTAGTCCCCAATCCCATCTTGGGTCTGGGGCATTTACAAGAGCATGTATAGTACAATACAGTACTATATCTAAAAATATTAAAGCTATTATGCGAAAAAATTGGAGTATTTTTAGAACCAACCAGGATATTTACCAAACGTTGGGTGACCAGCCCTTTTTTATAAACAAGGTGGGAATGAATCTTAAGAAATTGGTAGAGAAAACAAAAAATTGTATTGGAAACGGGAATGAGAAAGGACTACAAGTTGTGGTAGTTGTTCCCAGTGTAGTTTCATTTTTAGGGGAACTGTTACTACATTGAGCAACAGATTAAGGACTAATATCAATTTTAGGAATGGTAATTGTAGAACACAGAGGTTAGTATATCTGGCAATGTGTGATACCTATCCGGCATACTACGTCGGAAAGATGGAAAGATCTTTCAAATGTAGGATTTACGAACATTTATATGAATTAAAAAATAAAAAGGAAACTAATGCATTGTACAGGCATTCACTAAGCTGTCCAAATTACCAAGGCTTCAAGTTTGGTATATTAGACACAGTTGACATTGAACCCAGGGGGGGAGATTGGAAGAATCAGCTTAGCAAAAAGGAACTTATTGGGCAACTCAGGCTTGCCGCAAACTCCCCCCCAGGACTAAATGATAACGTCTCCATATTACCAGCCCTAAAGGACAGAATCCAAATTAAGGATTGGGACCTCAGATTAAACAGATGACTTTATAATCATTGTGCATTTCCTGTCTACTAAAACTCACAAGTATTTTTAAACATTTTTTTTAAAGTATTCCTATGTTTTTAGGCATTAAAAATGTTTATATTTTATACATACATTCTTTTATACATTTTAAATACAAAACAATAAATTCTTTTAAAACTATGCATTTTCATATACTATGTTTCAAAAGTGCTTTGCATGCATATACACAGACTTTTATATTTGAGAATTTAGTATTTATTTTATATTGGAGTATGTGTCTTTAAGCAAGTTCTTTTCTTAATTGATTGATTTAACCTAATTCATTAGGTTAATATGTGCTAATTGTTTAGGTATATATAGACCTCTTCAAGCATGCGAATTATCCTTGTTCTGATGAAGTCATTGTCTATCATGAAAGCGCTTAACAACTAATGGATTTTGCTGGTGTTTGATTCAAATAAAGTGGAGTTTTCCTTGATGGCTACTGGGTGCATTACTTTTGGTTACTATATTTTTCGTGCATCCTAGAACTTTTTATCATTTGGTGAGTTTGTATTTTGGTTCCTGGCCACATGGAATCTCCTCCAGCTCCTGAGCTGGATAGTGGATCCACACAAGCCTCATTGTCTAAGGGGACACCCTTAGGGCAGGCAGCGGAGTTACACGAGCTCAAACAGGATGTTCAAATGCTTAAAGGAGAGCTTTCATGGCTTATTGACTTGCTTACTATGCAAAGCATTGGAAGTGGTAAGCACAGCAGTCCGATTAGTTTGGACAAAGTAATTATATGTTCGGACAGTTCACTACCAAACACTGGGAAAGGTGATAAACTTCCTGAGCCCTTTAATTCCTGTTCCTTGGGCTTTGGTAACAGTAATCAGACTAATCTAGTCAATAATGCGATGGAAACTCTTCCTGGATCGCAAACTGGTAAAAAAAGTACAGTTTTGTACCTACCATAAATGTAGATGTTCGAGGATCCACATTGCTGCAGTCCTAACAATTGGGGTAGTCCGCTGTCCAGTCGGCCCGAATACCAAAGTATATGGCTGACGTCGGTCACGGCGCATTAGACTGACGTCAGTACATCAGGGTACTAATGCGCATGACCGACGCCATATCCTCAGTCTTTTCTTGCCCCAGATGTCAGAAGACCCTAAAAAGACAAGGCCAAAACCAAAACACACCAAACATACCTGCACCAAAAATGTATACAATATATACAAAGGTACCAGAATATAATCTCACCTACACAACCACCCCTAAACACAGAGGGGAAGGAGGGAGGGTAAATTGGACTGCAGCAATGTGGATCCTCGAACATCTACATTTATGGTAGGTACAAAACTGTACTATGTTCTTCATTCCACATTGCTGCAGTCCTAACAATTGGGTAGAATCCCAAAGCAGAGGTAAGGGAGGCTGGCAAATCATAAGGAAGCAGGAGCTGATAACATGCCTTGCAAAATAGCTGTGGCAAAACCAGCCCTAGACTTAGAGTAGAGAGGAAGGTGGTAATGCTTAGAGAAAGTATGCACTGAACTCCAAGTAGCTGCCTCCAAAATATCCTTAGTCGCCACCCCCCTTAGAAATGCTGTTGAAGTGGCAGTAGCCCTAGTGGAATGAGGCCTAATCCCAGCTGGAATCTCCTTGCCATGATGGGAATAACAAAATGCAATGCAAAACCCAATCCACCTAGAAATAGTTTGTTTTGACACAGGCTTGCCCTGCGAACTCAAAGCAAAAGAAACAAACAACTGCTGAGACTGCCTAGAACCCTTAGTCCTGCTTAAATAATAACGCAATTGCCTGTGGACATCTAAAGTGTGCAAAATCTTTTCCCCTTTATTTTGGGGATCTGCATAGAAAGTAGGCAAATGAATAGTTTGGTTTAAAGCCACACTAGAAACCACCTTAGGCATAAAGGAAGGATTAGTACGTAATGATACCCTATCCTTATGAAAAATCAAAAAAGGCTCAACCGCCATAAGGGCCTGTAACTCAGAAACCCTTCTTGCAGAAGTAATGGCCAACAAAAAAGCAGTCTTCCACGACAAGTATTTCAGTTCAGCAGTAGCCGCAGGCTCAAAAGGTTGTAGAGTAAGTTTCTCCAACACAAAATTGAGATCCCAAGCAGGAGTAGGAGCTCTACGTGGAGGTCTTATATTCTTTGCCGCTCTAAGAAATTGCTTGAACAAAGGATGTGAAAACAATGGTGGGTCACAATCATAGTGAGCTGAAATTGCTGCAGCATGAATCTTAATGGAAGAGAAAGACAAACCTTTGTCCAATAACTCAGTAAGATATTGAAGAGCCACACTCAAATTAGGCTCAGAAATCTCCAAATTCTTTGCTGCAGTCCAAAATAAAAATCTCTTCCATTTATCTGCGTACACTTTCCTTGTACTAGGTCTTCTGGCTTCCATAATCACATTTAAAACTTGTTGAGGAAGTTGAGACCTGCTGTCCTTCAAAACAGAATATGCCAGGCTGTTAGATGAAGAGAGTGAAGCTTGACATTGAGCAGATGACCGTCCCTCTGAGACAACAGGTGTGGAATCAAGGGTAAAGGCCATGGAGGGTTCCTTACCAGACTCCTCAGTAATGGGTACCAGTGCTGCCGAGGCCAATCTGGAGCTATTAATATCATCCTTGGCTTGTCTTGTCTGACCTTTAGAAGCACCTTTGGGAGAAGAGGCAGAGGTGGAAAAGCATACACATGAAGATTTTTCCAACTGAAAGAAAGAGCATCCACTTTCCAAGCTGTGTGATGAAATCCCTTCGTGCAAAACTTTGGCAGCTGGTGGTTTAGTGGAGAAGCGAACAGATCTATGTCTGGAGTTCCCCATGACACTGTCAATGTTTGAAATACATGAAGATCCAGTTTCCACTTGTGGGGATCCATGATTTGTCTGCTTAACACATCTGCTAAGGAGTTCTGTGCTCCCGGCAGAAACCTTGCCTGAAGAGTTAGTTGCAAGCTGAGCGCAGTCTCCCATAAAATCATTGCTTGCCAGCACAATGGGTAAGAATTGTTCCCCCTTGTTTGTTGATATACCACATGACAGTTGTGTTGTCTGTTAGAATCAACACCTGCCCTGGAAGAAGTAACTCCTTGAAAGCCATTAATGCAAACTGGACTGCTAACATCTCTTTCATGTTGATATGTAGATGCTGTAGTCTGGCAGGCCACTTGTCTTGTATCCACTTTCCATCTAGATGAGCTCCCCAAGCAATGTCTGAGGCATCTGTCGTTAGAATCTGACTTGCCTCTGGCCGGGTCACAGAGAGTCCCTTGTTTAGGTGACATTCCTGAGCCCACCACAAAAATTCCTTTTGAATGCAAGGTATTATTTGAATGACAGTGTCCAAATCCTGGCAGTGCTGTGTCCATAGATTTTGAGATACCATTGTAGCTTCCTCATATGCAGTTTGGCATTGGGAAGCACCAGAATACAAGATGCCATGAACCCTAAGGCTTGAAGGACTGTCCTTGCAGTCAGCCCGGACTGAAGAGATAATTGATGGAAGTAACTGGAAAGATTCTTTTGTTTGTCCGGGGTTAAAAAGGCCATCTGGGCTGCTGTATTCAGTCTCACACCCAGAAAGCACATGTCTTGAGAGGGTACTAGACTGGACTTTATTTCGTTCACAGAATACCCTAGGCATCTTAGCACTGCTATGACATATTCCAAATGCTGTAGAAGGTCTTCCTTTTCTTGAGCCAGAATCAGGCAGTCGTCCAAGTAAGGATAGATTTGAATTCCTTTTAGCCTGAAGTAAGCTATCACTGGAGCCAGAACCTTTGTGAATACTCTGGGCAGTAGATAAGCCAAAGGGCAATGCAGAGAACTGATAATGAGAATTTCCAGCTCGAAAACGCAGATACTTCCTGCAACTTAGCCTTATAGGCACATGAAGGTAAGCTTCCTTGAGATCTAAAGTTACCATCCAGTGATCTTTGCCCAGCAGAGGTAAAAGCTGTTGTAACGTCAACATTTTGAACTTGGGAATGTCCAGATAAGTGTTGAGGATAGATAAATCCAAAATTGGTCTCCACGTGTTCCCCTTCTTTGGTACTAGGAACAGGCGAGAATAAAATCCTAGGCCCCTTTCTGGCACAGGAACTGACTGAATGGCTCCTATTTGGAGCAACAGAGAAATTTGCTTGTGAGCCTCTGTTCTTTGTAGAGGAGGAATGTCTGGCATGCCTTTGAAAGGAGGCAAGGTATGGAAATAAAACCTGTAACCGTGGTGAATGATATCCAGAACCCATTTGTCTTGGGTAATTAAATCCCAATTTTCTTTGAAAAGAGACAGCCTTCCTCCCAGAGGTGCTGCCAGGCGAGAATGTACTGGCAGCTGAAAAGGCAGGTCATTGGGTCTGCTTACGAAAGGACTGACCCCTGCCCTCACCAGAAGTCTGAGCAGGTGAACTCCCTGTCCTAGGCCTAAAAGAACCTTGAGCTCTGCCCCTACCACGTCTAGACCTACCCCTAGACTGGGAATCATAAGCAGGATAAGTCCACCCCTTAGTAGGCCAATTTCTACTAAACTTCGGAGGCTGTACCTGCAAAAAATCCTTAACAGTTTGCATAGACTTAGCCTTGTCCTCCATTTTCTTCAAAACTGCTTCCACAGGTGAACCAAACAACACATCAGACTGTAAAGGAGCATCCAAAATCCTTGTCTTAACATGCTCAGCTAAGTTCTGATCTCTCAACCAGGCGTGCCTACGAAGAACAGAACCAGTGGCAGCCACCCTGGAGGAGGCCTGCACAGCATCAAAACCACACTGCAAAGAATGCTTTCCCACTTGTTCAGAAACATGAACTAAATCCTGCAGCTCTTTACACTCAATACCTTCAGCCAAAGCATCCACCTTAGACTTCAATTGTGAAAGGAGATAATTCTGATATTTTAACATGTGAAACTGACAATTCAACGCCCTCATGGCTAAAGTGGAAGAAGTATACACTTTCTTTCCCCATCTATCCAAAGCCCTTGCCTCTTTATCAGGAGGAACAGGATTTTTAACAACAGAGGCCTTCACACCTTTAGGCCCCTGAGAGACAGTTTCCGGGTCTGCCCTAGGACTCTTAAAAAGATACTTATGAGCTTCAGGCACCCTATAGTACCTATCCGGTTTAACTGGGGCAGGAGGCAAAGAATCAGGATTCAGGGAAGCCTCTGCAAAAACATCTTCCACCACATTCAGAACAGGAGGTATAGCTAAAGGCCTATGCTGGGGTAAAACAAGAATTCCCTAAGCCTCTTCCTGGAATCAGAGAAATCTTGACCTTCCCATTTAAAATGCTCCCTCATGGAATGCAGAGTCTCTGAAAATGAAAAATCCTCAGGAGGAGAAGCTGAAGGAGTAGAATCATCCACATCAGAATCAGAATAAGGAGGATACCCTGCAAGTCTTCAGCCAAGACTCAGAAGCCTCCGAACATTGCTCAAAACTCTCAAACTCAGGTTCCACCCTAGGCCTCTTATCAGGAGGGGGCATAGAACCTCTAATCATAGTAATCAAATCCTCTGCCATTTTAAGCATATGTTTCTTAGGTAAAGACCCTGAAGCACTAGGAGAAACCCCCACTGAAGCTAAACTTGGCCTGCCTCTCAAGGAAGCCTTGGAAACAGAAGGGGAGGCTCTAACCACCTTAGGAAGAGAGGGAAGAACAGCCACCTGAGAAGCCCCCTCAGCCTGGCCCACTTCCTGAGAGGAAACATCCTGTAACAGTAAAGTCTCTCCCTGAGACTCCAAAGAAACTCCTGGCAGAACCTCCGGTTCCACTGAGCCGTCTAAAGAACCGACGTCAGGGACTGTCGGTTCTTCCACTCTAGGCTTTGCTGCTTTGTCCTTGCGCTTTTTGGCCGAAGCGGGCGTCGGAGCATCCGACGGCATTTTATAATTACAACGCTTTCCAAAAACTAACCTGGCACAGTCTAACCTTCTCTTAATAGTGCGTTTGTTAAATCTAGCACAAGAGCGGCATCCAACAACGTCATGCTCAGGCCCTAAACAAGGTATACACAAAGTATGGTAATCCCTATGAGGTATCTGTTTCCCACAAGAAATACAGTTATTCACTTTTTCTGACATCCGGTTAAATACTGAGGCAAGAAAAAAACAAAATATTCCCCAACGGGGTACTTAGCCAACTTTGATTCGGTCTGAAACTCTGACTTCAGAAACTTTCAGAACGCCAACCTGCACTCGCAAAATTGCTTCTGCATCGGACCATGCGGCAAAAAAGACTGAGGATATGGCGTCGGTCATGCGCATTAGTACCCTGACGTACTGACGTCAGTCTAATGCGCCGTGACCGACGTCAGCCATATACTTTGGTATTCGGGCCGACTGGACAGCGGACTACCCCAATTGTTAGGACTGCAGCAATGTGGAATGAAGAACATCATCGTGACGTCATCACCACAGCACAGGTGCATCATTCCAATTGCCAGGATGGACGAAAGTGTAACGGTGGTTCTTCTAATGGTGCTGTTTACCATGGGTGGTATGTTTTTAACATTACAGATGAACAGGTTGGAGCTGCACCTTGTTTGCAAACAGGTACTGTAAACATTTTCCCTGTATCAGGGAACAATTCCAGCAATGTTTCTAGGTCTCTGGTTATACTGGGGAATCAGCATGCTAGGACAGCTGCTTCAACAATGAAGGGTGGTTTGCATCCCAGCTCCAAATTTGACTATCTTATTAATAAAAATTACACTTTTTCTAAAGAACAACCTGATGTATGAGGCAACACTGTCAATGCTGACAATATGCACTTTAAATCTTTAAAAGATATTATTTTTACCTTTGAAAAGAAATTGTTTAAATATAAAACCTTGCAGCTTGAGTCTAAATACTTTAGAGAATGTATTAAAGCCAAAATGGTACCACAAGGCTTACAGGTTTTCAAATTTCCATTTGGGATTTATTATGATAATTGTATTATTGAGGATTTTACTAATATGTTTAACGGGTGGGGTTTTGAATTGTTGCAAAAAGTGTTGGTTTACCATGAAAAAATGGAAGTGGAATTGCAGAACGAATTGGCTGTATTAAATGCACAGATTATTAGTGATTTGTTATTTGAACAATATGAACTGTTTTATCAAAAAGTATTAGAAGGAGTAGATAAGAAATGCAATGTGTTATTCCATAAAAAAATTAGGAAATTGTCCAGGGATATCAAACAATATCAGTTAAAGAAGGCCTATCCGACTAATAAAATTTTTGTTAAACATGATATTGGTGTATTAGATGAACAACAATTTTTCAACGATGAAACACTTGTGAATGAGGAACCCAAGTCTGAGGGAACACAAGAAGGCATAGTTAATCAGGATTTTCCCCCATTACGTCGCTCAGAATGAATAGCAAGCAGGAATTATGGACACAATTATGTGGGTCAGTATTCCAGGAAAAGCTCATACAGGAATTACTATTAAGTATACCCCCCAATGTTGAAGGTGATAACATTGTTCATACTTTTGGAGGATTCAACATTTATAATTATACCAACTGACCTATTACAAATGAACATTTTACACTTTTTTTGAAGGGTTTTAAATTTGTGCCTGCCAGTATCCCGGACATTGCTGACAGTCTCCTGGATATCCATTTTTACACCAGGAAATTGAATTTTCAGGTCATGTTTTCTAACCAGGAGGTTATTCATAATGGCAAAGGTAGTCTTAGGAAAACTAATATATTTAATCCATCTTTGCACCCCCTTATACACACCTTCGAGAGAGCCATTAAGGAGGATATGTATAAACTTTGGGCAGGACACAAAAATTTCTATTCCAATCTTAACCCCAAAGAAAGGATTTTATTGAACCAAATTAGAGAGGACAGGTCTGTGCGAATTATGACCCCCGATAAAGGGGGAGGTATAGTTATTTTTAATACTACTGATTACACCAACATCATTCAGGACTTGTTATTTGATCAGGATAATTATACATAGGTGTCCATTAACCAGATACACATCGGATACCAATATATTGACAGTTTTTTGTTAGAAGTTTTATTGGATCAACGTATTGACCAGGACATCTATGATCTTTTGACCAACACCCACCCCAGGGTTCCTATGATTTCTGGCATACCTAAGGTGCACAAGAGTGTTTGCTCCCCACCCTTATCGACCCATAGTGTCTGCTAGGGACTTCAAGGCCCATAATTTGTCCAGCTTTGTGGAAAACAAGGTTAAATAATTTGTCCAGCTTTGTGGAAAACAAGGTTAAACTTATTGTCGAAGGAGTTCCAGATTTGGTTAGGGACTCCTGGGATTTCTTGGGACAACTTAGT
Source organism: Protopterus annectens (assembly GCF_019279795.1). NCBI lineage: Eukaryota > Metazoa > Chordata > Ceratodontiformes > Protopteridae > Protopterus > Protopterus annectens. Next base: position 1,567,768,515 of record NC_056733.1, on the reverse strand, counting down.
AAAGAAATATGGAGCCCAGGTCTCATTTTCTTAACCACAGATGTTAAGGATTTATTCACCTGTATCCCTAAGAAAGATGGTATGGAATTTTTCGAGGATATATTATTTCTCGATTCCAGTTTGACTCATGGGGAGGTCACCCTTATATGTGAATTAATGTCTATGGTTCTAGATTATAACTACATCTATTTTGAAGGGCAATATTACCAACAAATTTCTGGGGTGGCTATGGCAGTAGTATGTGCACCAGTGTATGCCAATTTAGTCCTTTTTGGATGGGAGCTTAAACATGTTTTCAATAGCACTTGGTGGGCTGAACATGTACTATTATACAATAGATACCTGGATGACATTTTTATTCTATGGAAGGGAGACAAAGACAATATTCCTGCATTTATTGATTATTTGAATGGAACTACTACCTTCCTCAAGTTTACATTTTCTTGTCATGAGCAACAATTACCATTTTTGGATACATTAATTTCCCATAATGACCATGGCTTTAGATCTCAGGTTTTTCGTAAGAGTACTTTTTGCAACTCTTACTTGCATTTCAGCAGTCATCACTCCTTGTCCCAAAAGAAAAGCATTGTTAAAGGACAGACTATATGTATTGCTAGAATGACTTCTGAACACATCAATGTCAAAAAAGAATTTGTCAATTTAACCAACATGTTTTTACAAATGGGCTATCCCAAAGACATGATAAATTCAATTTTGGATGAAGTATATGGTGAATGGGGTACGAAATACAAGCCCCTTTTGGGAGCAGGTCCATTTAAAAACCCACCCTCGGGTATTCCCCAATCCCATCCTGGGTCTGGGGCATTTACAAGAGCATGTATAGTACAATACAGTACTATATCTAAAAATATTAAAGCTATTATGCGAAAAAAATGGAATATTTTTAGAACCAACCACTTTATTTACCAAATTTTGGGTGACCAAACCTTTTTGATAAATAAGGTGGGAATGAATCTTAAGAAATTGGTAGAGAAAACAAAAAATTGTATTGGAAACTGGAATGGGAAAGGGACTACAAGTTATGGTAGTTATTCCCAGTGTAGTTTCATTTTTAGGGGAACTGTTACTACATTGAGCGACAGATTAAGGACTAACATCAGTTTTAGGAATGGTAATTGTAGAACACAGAGGTTAGTATATCTGGCAATGTGTGATACCTGTCCGGCATACTACATCAGAAAGACGGAAAGATCTTTCAAACGTAGGATTTACGAACATTTATATGAATTAAAAAATAAAAAGGAAACTAATGCATTGTACAGGCATTCACTAAGCTGTCCAAATTACCAAGGCTTCAAGTTTGGTATATTAGACACAGTTGACATTGAACCCAGGGGGGGAGATTGGAAGAATCACCTTAGCAAAAAGAAACTTATTTGGCAACTCAGGCTTGCCGCCAACTTCCCCCAGGACTAAATGATAACGTTTCCATATTACCCGCCCTAAAGGACAGAATCCAAATTAAGGATTGGGACCTCAGATTAAACAGATGACTTTATAATCATTGTGCATTGCCTGTCTACTAAAACTCACAAGTATTTTTAAACATTTTTTTTTAAAGTATTCCTATGTTTTTTAGGCATTAAAATGTTTATATTTTATATATACATTCTTTTATACATTTTAAATAGAAAACAAAAAAATATTTTAAAACTATGCATTTTCATATACTATGTTTCACAAGAGCTGTGCATGCATATACACAGACTTTTATATTTGAGAATTTAGTATTTATTTTATATTGGAGTATGTATCTTTAAGCAAGTTTTTTCTTAATTGATTGATTTAACCTAATTAATTAGTTTAATATGTGCTAATTTTTAGGTATATATAGACCTCTTCAAGCATGTGAATTATTCTTGTTCTGATGAAGTCATTGTCTATGATGAAAGCGCTTAACAACTAATGGATTTTGCTGGTGTTTGATTCAAATAAAGTGGAGTTTTCCTTGATGGCTACTGGGTGCATTACTTTTGGTTACTAGTATTTTTCGTGCATCCTAGAACTTTTTATCATTTGGTGAGTTTGTATTTTGGTTCCTGGCCACATGGAATCTCCTCCAACTCCTGAGCTGGATAGTGGATCCACACAAGCCTTATTGTCTGAGGGGACACCCTTAGGGTGGGCAGCGTAGTTACACGAGCTCAAACAGGATGTGCAAATGCTTAAAGGAGAGCTTTCATGGCATATTGACTTGCTTACTATACAAAGCATTGGAAGTGGTAAGCACAGCAGTCCGATTAGTTCAGACAAAGTAATTATATGTTTGCACAGTTCACTACCAAACACTGAGAAAGGTGATAAACTTCCCGAGCCTTTCAATTTCTGTTCCTTGGGCTTTGGTAGCAGTAATCAGACTAATCTAGTCAATAATGTGATGGAAACTCTTCCTGGATCGTAAACTGGTAAAAAACATTGTGACATCATCACCACAGCACAGGTGCATCATTCCAACTGCCAGGATGGACGAAAGTGTAACGGTGGTGCTTCTAATGGCGCTGTTTACCATGGGCGGGATGTTTTTAGCATTACAGATGAACAGGTTGGAGCTGCACCTTGTTTGCAAACAGGTACTGTATACATTTTTCCTGTATCAGGGAACAATTCCAGCAATGTTTCTAGGTCTCCGGTTATACCGGGGAATCAGCATGCTAGGACAGTTGCTTCAACAACGAAGGGTGGTTTGTATCCCAGCTCCAAATTTGACTATCTTATTAGTAAAAATTATACTTTTTCTAAAGAACAACCTGATGTATGAGGCAACACTGTCAATGCTGAAAATATGCACTTTAAATCTTTAAAAGATATTATTCTTACCTTTGAAAATAAATTGTTTAAATATAAAACCTTGCAGCTTGAGTCTAAATACTTTAGAGAATGTATTAAAGCCAAAGTGGTACCACAAGGCTTACGGGTTTTCAAATTTCCATTTGGGATTTACTATGATAATTGTATTATCGAGGATTTTACTAATATGTTTAACGGGTGGGGTTTTGAATTGTTGCAAAAAGTGTTGGTTTACCATGAAAAAATGGAAGTGGAATTGCAGAACGAATTGGCTGTATTAAATGCACAGATTATTAGTGATTTGTTATTTGAACAATATGAACAGTTTTATCAAAAAGTATTAGAAAGAGTAGAGAAGAAATACAATGTGTTATTCCATAAAAAAAGTAGGAAATTGTCCAGGGATATCAAACAATTTCAGTTAAAGGAGGCCTATCCGACTAATAAAATTTTTGTTAAACATGATATTGGTGTATTAGATGAACAACAATTTTTCAACGATGAAACACTTGTGAATGAGGAAACCGAGTTTGAGGGAACACAAGAAGGCATAGTTAATCAGGATTTTCCCCCATTACATCGCTCAGAATGAATAGCAAGCAGGAATTATGGACACAGTTATGTGGGTCAGTATCCCAGGAAAAACTCATACAAGGGGAGAGGCAGGAATTACTATTAAGTATACCCCCCAGTTTTGAAGGTGATAACATTGTTCACACTTTTGAAGGATTCAGCATTTATAATTATACCAACCGACCTATTACTTATGAACATTTTACACTTTTTTTGAAGGGTTTTAAATTTGTGCCTGCCAGTATCCCGGACACTGCTGATGGTCTCCTGGATATCCATTTTTACACCAGGAAATTGAATTTTCAGGTCATGTTTTCTAACCAGGAGGTTATTCATAATGGCAAAGGTAGTCTTAGGAAAACTAGTATATTTAATCCATCTTTGCACCCCCTTATACACACCTTCGAGACAGCCAATAAGGAGGATATGTATAAACTTTGGGCAGGACACAAAAATTTCTATTCCAGTCTTAACCCCAAAGAAAGGATTTTATTGAACCAAATTAGAGAGCACAGGTCGGTGCGAATTATGACCCCCAATAAAAGGGGAGGTATAGTTATTTTTAATACCACTGATTACACCAACATCATTCAGGACTTGTTATTTGATCAGGATAATTATACACAGGTGTCCATTAACCAGATACACATTGGATACCAACGTATTGACAGATTTTTGTTAGAATTCTTGTTGGATCAACATATTGACCAGAACACCTATGATCTTTTGACCAACACCCACTTCAGAGTTCCTGTGATTTTTGGCATACCTAAGGTGCACAAGAGTGTTTGCTCCCCACCCTTTCATCCCATAGTGTCTGCTAGGGGGTCCAAGACCCATAATTTGTCCAGCTTTGTGGAAAACAAGGTTAAACATATTGTCGAAGGAGTTCCACATTTGGTTAGGGACTCCTGGGATTTCTTGGGACAACTTAGTAAAGATATATGGAGCCCAGATCTTATTTTCTTAACCATAGACGTTAAGGATTTATTCACCTGTATCCCTAAGAAAGATGGTATGGAGTTTTTCGAGGATATATTATATCTCGATTCCAGTTTGACTCATGGGAAGGTCATCCTTTTATGTGAATTAATGTCTATGGTTCTAGATTATAACTACATTTCTTTTGAAGGGCAATATTACCAACAAATTTCTGGGGTGACTATGGGAGCAGTATGTGCACCAGTCTATGCCAATTTAGTCCTTTTTGGATGGGAGCTTAACATGTTTTCAATAGCACTTGGTGGGCTGAACATGTACTATTATACAGTCGATACCTGGATGACATTTTTATTCTATGGAAGGGAGACAAAGACAATATTCCTGCATTTATTGATTATTTGAATGGAACTACTACCTTCCTCAAGTTTACATTTTCCTGTCACGAGCAACAATTACCATTTTTGGATATATTAATTTCTCATAATGACCATGGCTTCAGATCTCAGGTTTTTTTGTAAGAGTACTTTTTACAACTCTTACTTGCATTTCAGCAGTCATCACCCCTTGTCCCAAAAGAAAAGCATTGTTAAAGGACAGGCTATATGTATTTCTAGAATGACTTCTGAACACATCAATGTCAAAAAAGAATTTGTCAATTTAACTAACATGTTTTTACAAAGGGGCTATCCCAAAGACATGATAAATTCAATTTTGGATGAAGTGTATGGTGAATGAGGTAGGATATACAAACCCCTTTTGGGAGAATGTCAGTTTACAAACCCACCCTCGGGTAGTCCCCAATCCCATCCTGGGTCTTGGGAATTTACAAGAGCATGTATAGTACAATACAGTACTATATCTAAAAATATTAAAGCTATTATGCAAAAAAATTAGAGTATTTTTAGAACCAACCACGATATTTACCAAACTTTGGGTGACCAAACCTTTTTTATAAATAAGGTGGGAATGAATCCTAAGAAGTTGGTAGAGAAAACAAAAAATTGTATTGGAAACTGGAATGGGAAAGGGACTACAAGTTATGGTAGTTGTTCCCAGTGTAGTTTCATTTTTAGGGGAACTGTTACTACACTGAGCAACAGATTAAGGACTAACATCAATTTTAGGAATGGTAATTGTAGAACACAGAGGTTAGTATATCTTTCAAATGTAGGATTTACGAACATTTATATGAATTAAAAAATAAAAAGGAAACGAATGCATTGTACAGGCATTCACTAAGCTGTCCAAATTACCAAGGCTTCAAGTTTGGTATATTAGACACAGTTGACATTGAACCCAGGGGGGGAGATTGGAAGAATCAGCTTAGCAAAAAGGAACTTATTTGGCAACTCAGGCTTGCCGCCAACTCCCCCCCAGGACTAAATGATAATGTTTCCATATTACCCGCCCTAAAGGACAGAATCCAAATTAAGGATTGGGACCTCAGATTAAACAGATGACTTTATAATCATTGTGCATTGCCTGTCTACTAAAACTCACATGCATTTTTAAACTTTTTTTTTAAGTATTCCTATGTTTTTTAGGCATTAAAATGTTTATATTTTATACATACATTCTTTTATACATTTTAAATAAAAAACAAAAAATTATTTTAAAACTATGCATTTTCATATACTATGTTTCACAAGAGCTGTGCATGCATATACACAGACTTCTATATTTGAGAATTTAGTATTTATTTTATATTGGAGTATGCATCTTTAAGCAAGTTTTTTCTTAATTGATTGATTTAACCTAATTAATTAGTTTAATATGTGCTAATTTTTATGTATATACAGACCTCTTCAAGCATGTGAATTATCCTTGTTCTGATGAAGTCATGGTCTATGATGAAAGTATTTTTCGTGCATCCTGGAACTTTTGATCATTTGGTACATTTGTAATATGTGCTGCATATACACATGGCCTGTATATGGTAATACATTTGTAATAAGTGCTGCATATACACATGGCCTGTATATGTTAATACATTTGTAATATGTGCTGCTTATACACATGGTCTGTATACGGTAATACATTTGTAATAAGTGCTGCACATACACATGGCCTGTATATGTTAATACATTTGTAATATGTGCTGCTTATACAAATGGCTGTATATGGTAATACATCTGCACTATGAGCTGCAGCTGGAGATACCCAGTATGTGGTGCAACAGTTGCAACAATCTTGCATATGCATATGCCCCATATATGTCAATATATTTGCAGCATGTACTGCATATGCAAATACCTTGTATATGGTGATACATTCTCAGTACATCAACTTTGTATACTTGCTGCAAGTGTAAGCAGGTATCAGAAAAAAAAAAAAGAATTTAAGCAAGTTTTTTTTTCTGTGCAGAATGGAAACTGTTTAAGCAATTGAAGAACATAAATGAAATTCATAAAAAATGTCCTTTTCTACTGGAGAATAGCATTGTAAAGATGACATATTAGCTTTTTTAAAATTGAGAGAAAAATGTGATGGTCATAAAATGAAATTAGCTGCACTAATCTGTGTTTCACTGTGGCAACCAAACTCCTTGATGGGATGTATCTGTTTTCAACTCCTCAAATGAACTGCACTGCCCCTTTCGGACATATGTGATATGTATGATGTAAACATATTTTATATAACCCAATACTCTGGAACATTTCAGCTGAATGGAATTAAAATATTATGTCTAATTTGTTATAAGTATTTAAACTGTATTTAATTTAAACTTTATCTGTTTTTTGTATTATTTTTAAAGTCTGTAAAGTTATTGTTCTTAAAATGTTTTGTAATACTTTGGAGCTTTTCTTCCTGACTTCCACTTAAAATGGGCTCGCACTCAGTCAGACTTTCCTGGTAAACAGATCTTAATAAATAATAAATAAATAAACAGTGTACCTAATAACGTGTTTTGTTAATTCAACAGACTATACAGACCCTTATTACTCCGTACATTTAATACTTGTTTTAGTATTAAAGTAGATTTAATCCATGATCTCTGTTTTAGTATTATAGTCCTCTGAGTCTACCTACATTTTGTTTTTGCCTTTTCCCAATAATGTTTTGATTATAGCCTTCCTATCACCTTCCTTACATGCATTCAACCCAGATTCAAAACTACCATTGAAAAGCAACACAGACAGGCCTCATACACACCTTCATCCTTGCCTGTCCTAAACCCAACTTGAACTTAAGCTTTTCTTACATTTTCTGCTGCAGGCTTCATTTTTTTTCATTATGAAATCCAATTATTTCTACGTGTTGCCAACCATATGCATCATTATGTAAGCTATAATGAATACTTGGCCCTGATCCATAATAAATAGCCCCTCACATTCTAAAGGAAAATTAGGGAAGAATGTAAGAAATATCTGGCTAAGGACATTAAAACCAACGTAAGATTCTAGAACAATATAATGCAGAATGGAAAGCGAAATGGCTCTCCTTCTCTAAGGGCTCACTTTCAGCTAAGAAGAGGTTGGTGTCATGGAGTCAAATTAGCTAAATCCTTAAAGTTAAGTTACATTAAATACTGTAAATAGAAGCAAACACACTTTCACAGACAGTTAAGATGTTCTGGAGTGAAAACAGCAGATTTGCTGATAAAATGACAACCAATGTGTTCTTCACCTGAAACCTCTTAGATTGCCTCCCCTGTGTCTCTGTGGATGAGTTGCTGATGTCTGCATTCACCTCCAAATGTTCACACATGTATCATTTCTTTCCACCTGTCCCCCACCTTGTATCCCTAGACAGCAGGGCGTAAATGCCCTAAGGCCAAAAGCACAGCATCTATGGGACCTGATAACATCCCAGGCTGAGTCATACTTGGCCTCCAACAAGAATTAGCTACACCATCAGGTACTCTTTTCAGTCATATTCTAAGCACCGGCTTCATCCAAGCTGAATGGAAAATGGCCACTGTTATCCCCCTTGTATAAGTGTGGTACTTCCACTGACCCTGGGAACTATAGACCTATTAGTCTGACTAGCCTTATCTGCAAGGCCATTGAGTGAGTCATCATGGACCTTATCAGCAAAGATATAGGTCATCTCCAAACACCTGACCTTACTCAGTTTGGATTTGTCAAAGGGAAATCACTCCTGTTGAACCTGGTGGACTTCTTCGAGACAATCACCAGAGCCCTGGATGAAGGGAAAACTATGCATACAGCCTACCTGGACTTGGCCAAGGCTTTTGACACTATTCCCCACTCAGGCATTATAGACAAACTCACCCAGCTAGGTATCAACCCATATATCATTAGGTGGGTTGCTAACTGGCTCACCGATAGAACCCATACAGTCAAAATAGGGGAATCCACCTCCAACAGCAGACCTGTAACCAGTGGTGTTCCACAGGGATCAGTCCTGGGACCTGTACTGTTCAGAATCTATTTCTCCAAAGTACAAGCAAAAACTAAAGGTCTGTGGCTGACAAAGTTTGCTGATATCTGCAAACTGGGAGCGGTCATAGAATCCCCAAATGATGTCAACATCCCACAAGAGGGTCTTATAAAAAACAAATGATTGGTGCCAAAGTCATGGCATTAAAACTCAATGCAAAACAATGTATTAACATCCCTTTCAGTAACAGCAATGTTTCTGCTAAACACCACATCAATAGACACACCTTAAGCATGCACTCAGTGGTAAAAGACCTGGGCACACATGTTGACAGCAACCTTACCTTTGATCACCATGTCTCCAAAGTGGTATGAAGGCATTCTGATAAGTAAGAGCATTGCCTCTGGAAAAAAAAGAAGTTATAGCCTCCCTGTACTCTTCTCTGATCAGGCCAGTAACTGAGTACAAAGCCCTTTTGGTATGTACCTTTCTAGGCACCTGCAGCAATTGGAGAGACCACAAAAGTTCCTCACAAGGAGAATTCAAGGTATTCAGCATCTGTCCTATGTGGGTCAGCTGAAATCACTGTCACTTTACTCCATTTCATACAGACTACTCAAAGGTGATCTATGATTTGCATATAAGGCAATCTCTGACTCTGCTCTATTGGAAATGTTGCATATCCATAAGTCCAGTGGCTGACGGGTTACTTGCTCTAAAGACCTTAACCTGGTATGTGACATTAATAGAACCTGCTGGAGGGACAGGTTTGTCTCCCAGAGGTTGTCACACCTGTGGAACAGACTTCCAATTCATGTCAAGTAGAGCACCCCTTTGGCCCTCTTCAAGAGCAATCTGGACAACTGGATGGGTAATAGTAAGTTCAGCCTGGGGGTTCCACCTGTGTCTCTCTTGGACAGGGGCAATAGGTGCTGATTGTGGAAACAAAGGCAGAACTTGGCTAGACTTGTAAGGGTCCTAGGGCCATTAGCCTAGTAACTTCCTATGATCCTATGACCCTATGTTACCAGCATTGACAGTACTTAATCCCTTTTACAAATAATGTTACCCTTCTACTTTGTAAGACTCTTCGTAACACTGGTTAAAATCCTTCTAGAAATACTAAGTGAAGCTGGAAGCTATAGGTCAGATTCTTTTACTCCTGCTTCCTAAAAATTGGTTCTCACTTCAGTGCAAAACATATTACCCATATCTAAAACACAGGTCTATGCAACATAAAAATGATCTCATTTTTGTTTCTCTCCCTGCTAGAAAAGTACGTATTTATCTTTCAAGCAGAAATGTTGCAATCCTATGAACATCTGAGAAGCATATGAGTTGTAGGGACTTTATATTCTCCCTGAAAAGTGCTTCTTCACAGATGGAGCTGCAGATCTATGGTATGGACTTCCAAAATAGATGATGGAGATGAAATCCTCAAAGGCATTTTGGAGGAAACGGGCAAAGGGAATATAGGACTGGAGGGATCATAGAATTTTAAATCCACTTAAAGGGCAGTCTGGATACATTTCTTGCTGTCTTCTTTTAAGAAAATAAACAATTTAATGTGAAGTAAAAGATTTGTGACCCTTCTTTGTTTAATCTGTCTGCTAGACCGAAAACTGGAAAAGACTGCACCAACTTGATTTATAATGATTTATCAAATAAATAATTTGTTGGGAAAATTTGTTAACAGCATTTTGTTGTTTAAGCCATGGAGCAGTCATGCTCTAATACATGCTAAATAGTAATGTAATTTTGACATAAGTACTTTTTTTTATTAAAGAGAGACACGCAGTCTTTTAGAAGTACTGGGAAAATGAAATAATTGATTTTTGTAGTCATTTTGAAGTAAGATATGATGAATGAAACAGTGAAATTTTAACTAAAACCTTAGGACTGCAGTAGTTTTATAGTAAGACATTGAGATGTGGAGACTTAAGGCCTTTATTTGATGATATTATAATTACTGATACTGGCATGAAAGCTTGTGGTCATAACTGATAACTATATTCTTAAACATTCACTTTATCTCTTTTTTTAAACTAAGAAAACAAAGGTGTAATGTTTTATGTAGGAAGGAATAGGACAGGCTTTAAATATGGAACAGAATATTATTATAAGAAGACAATTCAACTGTTTAATCTGTAAGGGTAAGAATTATGTGACAAAAAAATTACAACCAGAGCTAACGTACATTATGTGGTAAATACGAATATGTGATTAGCAAGAGGTTCTCTCAAGAATAATGCAAATATTATAGTGAAAAATATGAGTTACAACTGTTGAAAAGAAGTAGCCATAAAAAGTACAGAAAGGAGGAGCATTTTGTTGCAAAGAAAGCAAAGTAAAGGTGAGAAAACTTAGTGAAAATAAAATAGATGCACTAGAAACAAAGCCGGGTGTAAATATTTAAGGTGGTTAAAAACATTTCTTTTTATAATGCACTTCTCTTTGCTGAAATGTAAACATGCATGTTTTATTGTATCCTTAAGCTTTTTTTATTACTTGATTGGAATGTACTTCTCTATATTTTTTGTTGTATTTTAAAGCTTTTCTGCTTGAGTTTCTCCTGAAAATGGGTCATATGCATTTTGAATTTCCTAATTAACCAAATAAATACAGAAATGCTGTCTAGTACAGACAAGGGAAGCTGATATTTTAATGGCATCTGAAGGAGAAGGGTTTATTTCACTAGTAACAAAGGGTAAAGGGGCAAGCAGACAAACTTTGCGGGTAAAAAGGAAAAGGAAAAAATGACACAAATTAAGAAGCAATACGAATATTATCGTTAAATACTAACAGTGGCAGTTGGCAGGCACGTTTGTGAATATCTGAGACTTTGATATTAGATGTATTTCATCTGCGGAGCCATAATATTGATGCAAAATGAGGTAAAATTCTTAAGCAAAGAATGGGGGAGGTAGATAAAATGAGTGGAGGGACTTGGTTTCAAACATGTTTGGAGATCGCAATTTGTATCAGAAGAAAATGGGTAAAAGGTAACTGATTTAACAGATGACAAGTCTTTAGTACCAGAAACGACACATAATCATGAGTGGAATTTTATGATGTAGATGCCTATGCTTCACCGAGAAAGGAAAGGGGGAATAAACATTTGGGAATGCATAGCACTTTTTTCTTTACAAGAAACCAGTGATGTAGCATGTGCCTTACAAACTTAATCTGGAACATAGATATGAGAAAGAATACAGTGATAAAAAGAGGCTTAGAGAATTAAGAGATGTGAGTGAACACACTGCCATGAGATAACACAGAGATGCATGGCTGAATATTCTTTAGAACTTGTATAGATTTTAAATTTGTATCTGACAATGAGTAACTGAAAAAGGGTGAATGGAAGTAAACAGATTATCTGACCACAGAATAGTAGTAGGTAGTTTTTTTAAAAATAAAGTGTAGAAAAAGCTAGGTGTGGAATTTGGAAGTACAATACATGTATTTTAATAGTAGATTATGTGAAGTGTAAAGTTGTTTTATTTGCTAATGAACAGCATGTGGACTGGACACTCTTATTTAGCCCTAGGTGTTAGTATGCATGCATTTGCCTGGTACGGAAGAACAACCACGGCAGGACTAGCCACCTGGTAGTGTGATCGCCAGCTCTAGATGATTGCCACTGTTGATGAGATACCCTGACCCCATGTGCACAACTGGGAAATAGGGGCTTTTGGATGGATGGATGGCTGGATGGATGGATGGATGGATGGATGGATGGATGGATGGATGGATGGAAAGCTGTGGGAACTGTAACAGTGCTATTACTTACAGTGGAAAATGTAAGCTGCAGTTGAGGGAAATATCAAAAGAAAGTAGATCGATGGGAGGTTAAATTATATTTTTTGTATGAATAACAGAGGAATTACAAATTTGAATAGATAACAGGAAAGAAGTAAGACAGGTTGGTGATAAACAGTTAATATAATTTAGCAGGAACAGCATTTCATTATTTAAAAAAAAAACTATGGTGGGACTGAAAATGAAGAAGCGTGCTACAGATGAGGGGAAAAGAAGAACAGCGGGAAGTAAAGATAGAGGAAAATGAACCATGTTTACACATTGGTGGAAAATGTTGTTTTGGGGAAAAATTCTCAATGTAGGGTATACAGAAGAGTATAAGGAGATAGCTGGGGTAAGTCTGAAAGAAAGAGTAATGGAAACTGAGAAAATGTGTGAAAAATAGTCTCCAATGAGGCTGTTTTCAATATGAAGTCTGTACATTTATCTGGACAGTTTAAATTCATGATTAACTAGTAAAATGGGTGGAGGAGAAGACTTTATGGTAGGCAAATCAACAATTGTAACAAAAACTGATCTTTTTTCATGTTGAAATCTAGTGTTCAATTTCTCTTCTAAAATAAATTTGAAAATCTTGATGATGGTGTCAGAAATGGAATATTAAAACAAGTACTAGGGGTTGCTTCCTGATACTAACTAACTAAACATTTTATTTATTTTATTTTACAACTTGATAATTGGGTGGGTGAGCTGGTCTAGAGACTCTTTTCCATCATGACCTGGTACAAAAGGTACAGAGTACGGAAGCATGCAGAAATTACTCATACAAAATTGAAATACATAATTAAGAAGGAAGATAACAAGGTTAAAACATTACAGGAATCCCTAATGTTTGAATGAGGACTAATAGATTGTTAGTTCACATATACTTATAATATATACAGTTGTAGATGGATTGATCATGTAGTACTTGTACATTTGGTTAAAAGTTAAATTGGCAATGTTGATTAGACTTGATTAAATTTGGTCAAAGTTTAACCAGTATCACAGAACACTTGCACCCATCTTATTGGAAGAGGAATTATTTTAGTGATTTCTTGAAAGCACCCAGTGTTTTATTTCTTTTTCTCTCAGCTAGTAAGTTTTTCCATAGCACTGATCTTAGTTTGGAGAAAACCTTTTCACCAATGACTGATTTATAGCATGGTTTAGCTAGGGTAGCACAAGGGTCATGGCGGCCTCTCAGGGAGTAATTTTGTTCCCTAAGGGATTGCTTAGTTCTTGGAGGGGGACAGTAGCACATATGCAGTAACCTGATTAGAAGTGAACCTAGAGGAAAAGTAGCTCAACTAGTGATAGGGAACCAGTGAACCTTTTATAATGGGCTACAGTGATGTCAGTTTTGTTGGGTATGTAATGCAGATTTACATATCTTATTCAGTGCATTTAGCAGTTTTTGGGTGTTCATGGAGAAATGTGGTAATGCATACATGGAGAAATGTGGTAATGCATATTCCAGTTTAGATAGTAGAGCATTTTAGGCTATAGATATTCTAGTAGAGGGAGTGAGGCGGTGAGATATATGATAGCATTTTTTTAGTTAGTATAAAAATTTGGTGGTTATGTTTTCAGTAAAGCTTTAAAACTGAGAAATGGGTCTAGTGTTAGTCCTAGATATTTTTTCTAAATATGTGGGTGTAGGAGGGAGCAATGTTTAAATTCTTCAAGGATATTGAAATGTATATTTTTAACATGATAGGACAGGGCAAGTTAATAGTTAAGAATATTGTTAGATTAGGAAAAATCATTTAATACTGTAAAACATTTAGGGCAAATTTTCACACGAGAAATGAGGTTGAAGCAAACCTGCACACTGAGTCTGCTTCTTTGTGTCATGTCCCAGAGATTGTCTTTTGAGGGTGATTGTGGTGCAATAGTAAACTACAGTGATACAACAGATAAAGTATGAAAATGTAAATGTATTATTTCAAAATTAGCAAGAGAAGTGTTGCACCAGATAAGGAAAAAATGTCAATTTTGTGCTGGCATCTCTGCAGAAGAAAGTGCATATAATGGAATAGGTTTCCTACAAAAGACTGAAATACACTTCACTGAATTTTAAAATTCTAAGACTAAAATGTTGATAGTGAGCATATCCGAAGATGAATATCCTAAACATAACATTATTAAAGAGTGAAAGATCACACTGCTACTACTGCTAACCCCTATGTCTACTTTCTGTAATGGAGAAGCCCCACTGCACATCCTATATGGAGAGGGGGGCAACTGTACCCACCACATCCCCACTATTTGATTATTCTCATACCAAGCTCATATAACCTCTGAAGTTCCTATTACAACTATATCTTATTTAAGGTGATCTCAGTTACTACACTAATCTCCAAGGTCACGTTCCTTGAACAGAAGAATAACTAAATGGATGTACAGGAGATGGGTCTATTTTATGCAAGTGACAGTCATAGGCGGAGGCAGTACTTACATTTATACTTGGGCACTTCTGTCCTACTCTACACTTCTGGGCCATCTTGCATAACTCTGGTCGCCATTACATAGCTGGTCCAGTCTATGCATGTCATTGGGCTGTCATCAAACATTGTTAAAAGAGCTGAAAACATGAGAAGGTAGAGACCAGTTTAATGCTTGAATCCAAAGCAAATTTTCACATCAAAATTTTAAATTTGCTTGAAAAGTTTTTTTTACTGCTCTTAATTATATTTAGTGCAGTCAATGAAAACAAAACGTCTGAAAAAATGGAGTTTGGCACATCATCTGTTGTATCATATAATGCATTTAAGTAAGAGATAGAGAGGCTGCTGCATCTCAAACATTTGCAAACTTAAGAAACAGAGTAATTTGGTCTGGTCAGTGATTTTAGCTATAAGGCAAATATAACATTTTAAAACTAAGTGCATATGGCAATGTCATTGTATATGTTTATTGTCAGTCACATATTACCCACTTCACACCTCCACTAGGAATAGTGACCTGGAACTAGGATTATGGAGCTCAGTAAAAGCGTCCTTATTAACAGCTGTTTCAAGCTGAATGATCAAATGTAGCTGCAAAGCACAACTCCATTCAAATATTACATTTTTCTCATCATCAGTTGTTTGTTTTCCTTTTCAATTCAACCCCAAAAAGGTTACAGAGAAAGACATATGATTTTTAAATATTACTCCTACCGTTTCTTGTTTCCTTCTTAATTTTGCAGTCTCTTTCCTTGCCATTTTGACTTTCTGTCAAATCAAATGTTATTTCCTTCTTGTATTTATCACAATATCTATTGCATCATATAGGCTGTATTTTGTTGAACAAGCCAAAATGTAGGAGAGGGTTGCTAACATATAATACAGTTATTAATTAGGTCCCTAATTATACCTAAAGGCCAGTAAAATACAATAAAAAAGTGTGACACTAGGTGAAAACTGCCATTCTGTCTGCATGCATGCTTGCTGTTAGTCACAGATGGCTGACTTCATACCTCAGATAAAAGTTGTAGCTTACACCTAAAGTTCTAAATTAGAAAACTGCATTCAAACACCCCATATTTCTTCAAATAGAAGCCACCATCTATTAAAAGCTCTGTTGAAAAAGGTAATTTAATAAAAACTGCCCTCTAGATAAAAAAACACTCCTGTACAGACCACAGCATTTAATGGAGAATATTGAGCAGGAATGTGACTATCTAAACTGATTCATCGCATGGAATCCTCCTGCAATTTCCTCCTACTGAGGCAAATGCAGGTACATATTGTGACCTCTCCCATAACCCTTAACCTCTTAGCTCAAGAATCTGAGATAGCCAAAATACAATGGGAGACAAAGGCCCAAAACTGGGGACAGATTTTTTAAATATTACCTTTATATGCTTAAAAAGTTGCTAGAATAACAGGTTTTACATTAGCATATGTTTTCTGAAGGGTATGAATTTTAAAATAGAAATGTCTGTCCTTATTTATTGACTGCAATCCTCAGGGAGTTACCAGAAAACCACATGTTTTACAACAAACATACCAACATATGTGGTAAAGTCAGGGGCATTCTGCAATATTAAGGACAGTTGAGAGCTATACCTCTCCCCAAGATCTGTAACACTGGACCTACCAAGTAGTGTAGTGTTAGTACTGAATACTAAAAATAAGTACAGATGTGTTACTACCTATCTCCCTAAGTGTAGTGTTAGTACTGAGTACTAAAAATAAGTACAGATGTATTACTACCTATCTCCCTAAGTGTAGTGTTAGTACTGAGTACTAAAAATAAATACAGATGGGTTACTACCTATCTCCCTAAGTGTAGTGTTAGTACTGAGCACTAAAATAAGTACAGATGTGTTACTACCTATCTCCCTAAGTGTAGTGTTAGTACTGAGTACTAAAAATAAGTACAGATGTATTACTACCTATCTCCCTAAGTGTAGTGTTAGTACTGAGTACTAAAAATAAGTACAGATGTGTTACTACCTATCTCCCTACTCTCTGCTCCATACTTTAACTAGCACATTAAGAAGGGAAATGCAGTGCAGATTGTACTCCCTTGAAACACTGAAGCTGAGAAGTCTGTACTGTTAGTGTGAAAAACATTAATGGTCTGCCCAGCTTTATTCAGTAGTGTCATCCTTAAACTATAACATGAAACATTCAGAAGACATTCAGGTTTAATGGCTGAATTTGTAGTCAACTCAATGTCTATATCTTCACTCATTCACTACCTCTGCTTCTAAATTTTTGCAGTGCTAAGAAATAAAGTTGTATTACTGACTGTGCATGTCTACAACTTCATTCACAGAATGAACTTACAACACTGATCACACACTCCTGGAATTTAATTCATAAGATTGACCATAGTATGATTGAGGTTAGTGAATTAATGCAGTTGCAGGAGTTACTGCAAATGTCTACAACACTGTTCATTCATTAAGGCAACCACACAAAAGCAGTACTTTCTTTTGATTGTTAACTTTTATGCCAGCAATGTAACAGACATTTTTCAACAGAGCTGTAGCAAACTGAAGTAGATGAAAAGCAATCTTACCCTAAACTTTATAATAAGGCAAGAGAAGACAAACTATTGAACCCACTGTTCATGATGCTATAATAAAATGCAATCAAATACAAGGCAATGTAACTCTAAACTTACTCTGTAATAAGGTAACAGAACCCCATGTGTGAAAAATGTATCTATTGCAATACAAGTCAGAAAAAAGAAAGCATTGATGGCAACAAAAACAGCATAAGAAACAACAAAATCGTTCAAAAACATAAAATTCTAAGGGGGGAGGGCATGCTTTTTATAAAAGGAGAAATACCTGTTTTGTTGTCATATAGTGCCACTACAGAACATTTACTCATTTCTATCTAAACGTGTTAAGAACTAGCTATGTGATGTATCTTTGTAAAAATTTGTTTAGTAGTATCTGAAATATATCTTTTGGAGCTTATCTCCCCAGGCCTCCACTGAAGATAGGCCTTGCCCATTTGGGGTTTACCTGTCAATCAAGACAAACAAACAAACAAACAAACAAACAAACAAACAAACAAACAAACAAACAAACTAAATGAATAAATAAATAAACAAACAGGATAATAGTGAATTAACCAGCTAAGCAGGCTTATTTGTAGGTTTAATTAGAATACCTCTGTAATAGCCACCCTCTAATAAAAGTTGTGGGGAATGACCGTTAACTCTAATAGAAACTGCGGCTTCTTTTCAAAGATAATGGTACATTAAATGCTTAGTAAAACATATCCAATAGCAAAAATGACATGTCCCTTAAGAAGAAGAACTTAATACTCTTGCCAGAGACAGTCATTTTTAAAACAGTAGAAAATCACAGTACTGCTACACAAGTTATTGGAGAGGTATGACCACAGCAAATGTTCTTCTCAGCACAGTATACTCTTCATAAAATGAGGTACTATATTTATATTACATAAAATGAGATACTTTCCTTACAATGCATCCCCTTAAAATCACATTACAAAGGCAAAAGTATTGACTGTAAAATGGAATTGGAGCAGCACAAGAGAGCTAACATAACATTTTGGTGTATAAAATGTTATTCCTATCCACTAAGAGTGAAGCAGGGGCATCAACACTGATGGAAAAAAAAAAATGATAGGGTGAAAAACATGCTTTTATCAGTTTTGGGGTGAGGGATTATTTTTAACGAAACCAACAACTATTACTACATTAAGTAAATTTGGATTATTGGGAGGTACTTAAATTACTTTAGACTCACAAGTGATTTGAGGTCTGATAGTATATTGTTTTGTCACCTGCAATGAATGCATGATGGTTAAAGATGTTTATAAAAACTACATGCTACTAAGAAAGCAAAAGACACTTTTAGAATGCTTTGTTTGAAATATATTAGCAAAAATAAATCAAACGTCTTACAGAGTGACTATAAAGTTAATGTTTTATAAGCAAAAGTTATCTATTTAGTAATGTCAAGCTCTTGGGGTGAATAAACATAATAGACATTTCAGTACCACTTACTGTATCATTCTTATAATTAAACTGTGGTTTCTTGTAAGAGCTGCTTTAATCATTAACTGATACAGAAACACAGAAAAGTGCTGATCAGTCTTCTACACAAATATGAACACAAGCAAGTATGGTACTTTACCCTTTTTGTCTTTTAAGAAAACAAAAATATTTTTCAGTCTGTTTTTAAGACAAGACTGTCCTTGTGACAGTGGCCATAAGCATGTATTCCCTGCTTCTACATGCACTGCAGATGAGACAAAATACAAGGCAGTTATGTAATATTTGTTTAGGACCTGCAGCTCAATTTCAGGTCTTGTGAAATGTTTAACTCTAAGAGTGCAATATATTTAAATAATGCTGAATTTTAGCTGTCTGTTTATAATCTCTGCATGAGTTATTATAATTGTATTGCTGCTACAGATATTGTGATACTTCATTGTTAGCTGCATCTTTTCAGAATGTGGGTGAAGTAAATGCACTGACAGCTGTTGCAGTGCTGTTTGCTGATCATTATATATCAACTTCAGAAGGAAGTTATGAACACTAGTTAGCTGCACTAACATCTTAAAGAGTCAGAACTACGGCAATGCACACCTCTCAACTGTCCAGATTTTTGCCTCATATTTTTGATCCGTTCCTCATAAATTTTTAGTTTTCTGGCAAATGATTGTCAAATCATTGAGAATGAAAGTCTGAAAATAATGACAGACATATGACTTTTAGATTTCATACTTTGTCGCCTCACAGCAAGACGTTGTGCCGTTCGATTCTCAGCTAGAGAGTCTTCTGTGTGGAGACATGCGTGAATGGGCGTACCTTCATTGAAGGTTGTGCGTCAGGGCTGGCAAATTCAGCACGTAAAAAATCTACTGCCAATCATTAGCGGACCGGAGTTCCGCTGTGGCAACCCCTAACCGGGAAAAGCCGAAAGACACAAAAAACTCTTCAGAAAATTCATGCTAATGGAAACCTGTTAATCTATTAACTTCCTAAGTTTATAAGAGCTATATTTAAAAAATGTCCCTATTTTTGGGCCTTTGCCCCCACATTATTTATCGCTTTGTCTGGATTTCTTGCTCTAAGATGTTGAGAGGTATGCGGCACTGTTCTATGAATACTGTGCTGTAACGCTGTCTGGGGCTTTTACACGCTTTTCTAGTAATGGTGACAGTGGTTACATTATTTGTGTATGCATCTCCTGACCTATATGTCTACTCTGTTGCCTTTTGAGCAGTCTGGATTGGTAATCAGGGGATTTTTCTTTCCCAGATGTTTTCACCATGTTCCTTACTCTGTCTTACATTAAAATAGATGCCTACAGCAATACTAATTAGTGCATGCTATCTGAAATTACCTTCATTTATATCCAAGGTTGTACAAGCCTTATATCCAGTCTATAATTTGAATACTGAACTCAGTAAGACTTCAAATTACATTGAATAAAATGTATGTGGATAATATAACGTGTAAAACATATATATATATATATATATATATATATATATATATATATATGGGTCTACCTGAGATGGTCGACAAGCCATTTGATCGACACTCATTTGGTCGACAATTCATTTGGTCGACAGGCAGATTTGCCCCCCTCCCCAATGTTGTGCAACCCTGGAGTTGATATATATAGTTAGGGGGTGTGTGGGGCACAGCCACATTAGTGGGGCAAAGCCCCACATAAACTGCTTGTCGACCAAATGAACTGTCGACCAAATGAGTATCGATCAAATGGCTTGTCGACCATCTCAGGTAGACCCATATATATATATATATATATATATATATATATATATATATATATATATATATATATATATATATATTCTGAGAGTATAACTATATAATTCTCAAAACTGAAATCAGTTTCATTAATATTTCAGTTTAAGAAGGTTGTGTTTCTTGTGTAGAGTGCAGTATAGTTTTTTCTTCTTCTTTCATCTGATTTCTGACCAAGGCTGGCTTTACATTTTCTGGGATGTCTTTATAGAGAAGGGGCCAAATATTCTATTAGCTACTTTCCAACAGCATTATTCTTCTTCCTTGCTGAATGCTTATGTTCTCTGACAGCAGGAAAAAATATTGTTAATTATAAAGGCTATAGCTGTATGCTACTGCTGTAGTGAAGGGCATTTTTTTATCTTAGACTTTAGCTGATACAGTGAAACTATATAGAAACATCCTGGCTAGAACACCAGACCATTGCAGGATGCAAACATTTACCCATCGTGTACCACACAAACCTACAGACAGTCTAGAGAGTCACTGATTAACCTGTGTGTCTTTGGGATGTGAGAGAAAAGTGTAGAATGCTGCCTAAACCATCATGCCCTTTGTTTTTAAGTTTGGTTCTCAGCTGTGGACTCTGCATGTCCTTCTTGTGTGTGTATAAGGTTTTTCTTGGGGATTCCAGTTTCCTCCCACATCCCTAAACTTGCAGATATGTGAATTGATGAGCAATTAAGCTGTCCATGGATGTGTATGTAGTGTATGGGTAAGTATGTACATTCTCAGGGCTGCAGAATGTGGCAGTGAATAAGATAAAAGCAGTACCAGAAAATGGATTAAGGAATGAAATGATGACTCATTTGTAGTTATTCAGGCCATTATAAGCATTATTCATGTAATATTACATAAATGCTAGGTGAAACTAATATCTTAGCTCAAGGTGTGACCTCAAAATAGAAGAAACTGCTTAGAAGTGGTTTTAGTTGTTAGCAATGATGTATATGACCTTACTTATTTTCAGTGAACACATGTAAGCAAAATGTCTTGGTCTTATATTTCTAGTTATTAGTGCTACTGCTTTGATGTAATTAGGCTTACATTGCCAAGAAAGTCTGCACACATGTACCATTTTGACACAGTTTTCCAAAAATTTGCAGTTAAACTGATTATCCAGTTAACATTCACATGTGTGACACTTTTACATTACACTTGATTAATGGTGATTTGAAAATGTTGTCACTGTGTATAAAACTATAAATTTGTTATTTTTATATAGGTTTTTTTGAGTCTGTTATTTGAGTATACATCTACAGAGTCGTATATTCAGATGGGATTTATACAAACTTGTCATAATTGTGAATTTGATTATTTCACTTCACACAATGTGGTACACAGAATCCAAGTATAGGATTCTGTATTAAAATCAAAATGGCTGCTTTAGCTACTTCTTCTTATGGTTCTCAAACTTCAATATTTTTAGAAATTGCTATTGCATGCTTGTAGGGGTACAGGCCACAGACATTTGGTGAGCTCATCTGTTGACTTTCTATATTATACCTAGGAAATTTGCAGTTTGACATCGTATGACATATTAAATGCTCTTCAAAACATCATCCTGTATATCTGTAGAAAGCTACTGTGAGCAAAATGAAAATAATTCCACCCAATATCCTGTTGCCCTTTCTCTTGCTGATTTACAGCAGGTTATATTGAGTCAGAAAGACTAATAACTGGGATTTTCAGTATAACGTGTTGAGTGGTATCTGTCCACTTCTGATGATTGACTACATCTGCAACACTTCAGGCAATACTTCATGACATTACCCAGCTTTTGTTTGTGTTCATACTCCCCTGGATTCATGAAACTCCATGCAAGAATAAGGCTATTCTTGCATGGAGTGGTTTGTGTCTGTTTAGGGTAGCAGAATGCCTTGCATATGCATAAAGGCACGCTGCTATCTAAACTAAACAGACATGAACCAGGGACGAGTGCAGTGCTCTGCTGACACATGCCCCCTTTGCTCTGAAAGTGCCATACGGCACTTTCTGACACAAATGAGTGTCAAACTATTTAGTATTAAAGCCTGGCTCTAATATTATATAGTAAACAAATAGTTAACATTTCTGTGTCTGTGGACACTGAAAAAAAATATAATAAAAACCACAAACACCTAGAAAGCAGCAGCCTTCAAGTGCACACCCCCAAATGGATGCACAGTTGCCCTACATGCATAGAAACAGTAGGGCAAGAGGAAAGGAATAAAAAATAAAAAAAAGTAATAATATTTTTTTCATGAAATAAATCCAAAGTTTAAGTGCCTCGCAGCTTGTTTGCATGGCACGCTGCTATGCTTAGCCTGGCTGAAATCCTGAAAATGATAGACAAGTGCTACTGTGATAGAAAACGTCATCAAGCTGTTGTAGCGTAGTGGTTCTGCCATGGTATAGCATGTAGAACATGCTCTGTTTGAATCCCCCCATCTGGCAAATTATTTAATAAAATTTTAAGGAATGTGAATGATAGATGTTAATCATATGGCTCACGTATAGCACAGTAGGGGTGGGAGTATGTAAAATATAAATGTAAAAAATGCTTTATAAATTTAATGAAAAAATATATTTAAGCAATGCTTTGCTAGTATAAGCATTGCTTACCTGCTTTCAGCTCTGCTTAGCTGGTGTAAGCATTGCTATGCGGATTTGTGCAGAGCTAAGCATAGTGCAGCATATTAAAACTGGCCAATCAAGAAAAAGTGTGGGAAAACTGCCTTATTTAAACCACACAGGTGGGAATACAGCCATAACTATTTGGGATTGCACACAGCAGGACCAAAATGTCTGGCGTTGGAGAAGGTTTGTGCTTCTAAGCACAATGTTGGGGCATCCAGGAGTCCAGGATCATGGTTGGGCTCCTAGTTAAAAACCATGATAGCAGGCTGCTGCAGGGCCAGTACCAGGGCTCACAGTACAAAGTGAAAGCCTGGGACCAGCTGGCACATGATTTCACCAGTGCCACTGGCATACCCCGGACTGGTGAGCAGGTACATCATCACCATAATGACCTGAAGCAGAGGAGGGGTGCAGTCTTGGACCAGTGGATCCAAGAAGCCCAAGTGCAGGATGTCCCACCTGTCTGTAAGTATGCAGTCTTCTGTATCTCTAAGTATGGAAAAAGTTCAACTTGTGACTGTGCAGGTGTGATTAATGTGTGATGTCTCCCCATACAGCTACTGTGGAGAGGTCCCAGAATGTGCAAGCTCATGCCCAGTGACTGGCCTGGCTGCATTGGTGGTATGGAGAGTATAGAATACCCCTACTATTAGCAGTAAGAAATCAAAATCATAGTAATAGTAGTACTGCCTGTATATATAATTGTGCTGTAAAAGTCAGGAATAAATGCCTGTGTCAGCCTGCCAGTGTTACAATGGAGTATTCCCAGCTGCTGTGTAATACAGATATCAGTAGCAAACAATGTACAATATGCAGGAGAGGAATATTAGAATATGTATGAGTGTGTCTGAGTGAACCTGCCAAGAAAGTGCCATGTCAGGGCTACTGTAACAGAAATGAAAAGCATTCCCCTGTGCAGATCATGCAGGAATAGTAATTGTGGAATTCTGAGTTGTACACAGATATGTATGTCATAACTAATAAAGGTGATCCCAAACACTGGTGTGTGTCATCTCACTTGTACCTGATAAATAGAAATGTGTATGTCCTGCAGAATGCATTAACTGAGGTGAACTGATTTATCACTGCTTGTCTGCATACTTTAGAATGGGCATGTCAAATAACTGGAAAAAAGCAGCAGCACATATTCCCATCAGAATGTGTTTTACTATAGCAATAACCCACGCCTGGGTGTGGGTAATGCTGGATTTACCCACGGTTGGTGTGGTTTGGTCATGAGGGTGAAGCCCGAGTGGCCAAACAAAGCCAACCGTGGGTAAATCCAGCATTACCCACACCCAGGCATGGGTTATTGCTATTATACAATGACATTATTTAAGAAAAAAAAAATTACTTTTCTTAAATAACGGCATTGTATAATGCCTTCTTGCTGCCCTTCCGCAGCTGTCTGGTATTCTGCGGCAGTTCTGATGTACTGCACATGCTTACGCAGTACATCAGAGCTGTGGGCAAAAGCAAAAGCAACAGAGAAAGCAAGATCTCTGTTGTTTTTTAAAAACTATTTTGTTATGTTAAATGAGTTTAACATAGCGAGACAGCTTTAAAAAAAAGCAACGGAGAATATCAGTTGCTTTTTTAAAGCTGTCTGGCTATGTTAAACCCATTTAACATAACGAGACAGTTTTGAAAAAAGCAACGGAGAAAGCAAGATCCCCGTTGCTTTTTAAAAACTGTTTCACTATGTTAAACTCATTTAACATAGCGAGACAGCTTTAAAAACAGCAACAGAGAATCTCTGTTGCTTTTTTAAAGCTGTCTCGCTATGTTAAACTCGTTTAACATAGCGAGATTAGTGAAGCAACGGAGATCTTGCATTCTCCGTTGCTGTAAAAAAAAGAGTTATAGTAATGGAAAAAGTCCGGGCGACCGGACCTTTTTCCATTACTATAACTCTGATTTACAACATGCACGCTGAACAATCAGCGTGCACGTTTTTGAATATTTAATGGGGGGTCGTTATATAATTGTTTGTTTGCCAGCATTGTCCTGTGTTAACCTTTCAGTTTCAGCCGTATGTAGCTGTGAATGTACTGAGAAATGTATAAGGCTAACAGGTGCAGACCTAAAATCTACACTGTGTATTTAGGAATCTAAATTGTAGTATGTAGTTGTAAAACAGTCAAATGTGCAATCCAGCTAGTGTGCACATGTTTCACAAAGAGTGACACCAGTATCTATTGTGTAGGCATAATTTGTACTGAAAATGGGAAACAAATAATGCAACATGTCATAATAAAAGTACTGTGCACAAAAATATGTACTAGATAGAAATGTCACAAACAACACATAACACCTCCCCAGTAGCTCAGTCTGATAAGGACTAGGTCTGTATTTCAATTTTGCAAACACAGCACTGTTCGAATCCAGGGACCACCACTAACATCTCAGTCTGGTTCTACAGTTTTAAACTGCAATCTGAATAGAAAAATGAATGTACTGCAACACATACATTTTCCATACAGGGCACACAGGTGAAGAAATCTGAATAGAAATACTAGTATGATGTGTATAACTATGAAATGTGCACAATTGCTGTGTTGATCAGCCCCAGTCCTACAAATAGATGCAAGCTAGACATCCACACTCTGCAGTCTGGCCCAGACAAGCCCCTCAAGTGTCACGCTGTCACGGATAGTTTCTCCAGTTGCCAAGAAATCTGCACACGGAGAATGTCACAGTAGATGTATGTGAAAGACACAACATACACTCTAGGGCCTGCAACTAATATGTGAATCTGAAATATGTGTAGAAACAACAATGTCATGTGCACACAGTTCGTCTGCAGAGGCTGAGAGGTAAATAAATTGGTATAGAAACAGGTCTGATTTGTATAACTGTTGATATCTACCGCTGTTGACGTGCTGTAGCAGCCCCATGGCCCAGGTAGAGTGTAAGTGTGGTCACCTGTAGAGTAGTAAATAGTAGTGTACTGACAAATATACTTGATAGCAGTTCTCAATTGAATCTGTTCCCTTCCCCCACCACTCAACTGATCCAACCATCACACTGAAAATGACATGGGTATGTTCCTAAACAAACCTCTACTGTTGGGACTGTTGTTCCATTTGGTTTATCATTGTTTAAACTGCGTGCATACTAATATTCCCTGTTGAATAATCATCTTATTGCCTGCCTGACATACCACTAATTGACATGCTATTGCAACCCTGAATGCCATTCCATATATGTATGGGTTCTGTTTGCTATGGCACTGTTATAATTGCACTGTTTTGGGTAAGTGGTATTATCCCTGCATGCTGTTTAGACTAATGTGTTGTGTTGTTTGGGCAGCCACAGTGGTGCAGCAGTTAGCGTTGTTGCCTCACAGCAAGAGGTTCTCCGGTTCGATCCTCAGCTAGGGTGCCTTCTGTGTGGAGTCTGCATGTCCTCCCTGTGGTTGCGTGGGTTTCCTCCAGGTGCTGCCTCCCACATCCCAAAGACATGCTGTAGGTGGATTGGACACTCTAAACTGGCCCTAGGTGTGACTGCATGAATGTGTATGCCTTCTGTGGAAGGTTGGGTGCCGGGCTGGCAACTCGACACTGTAAAACTCCACTGCCAAATCATGAGCAGATGGGTGATCTGCTGTGGTGACCCCTAATGGGGAAAAGCCAAAAGAAGAAGAAGTTGTAATGTGTTGTGCATGACTAACCAACATTCATTGTTAATTTCCACACCATAGCACATATGGTAAGGCAGATCCACCTCTCTCACCCCACCTGGCCAAGGAATCAGGTCCCAGCATGTCTGGGACTCAACCGAGACCTCCCTCATCTGCTGGTCCTGCACCACCCTTGGGTGGAACCGCTGCAGGGGATGGGGCTCATCCCCCCTGCAAGTGAGGATGTTGTCACCCAGGACGAAGTCTGTGGCATGGTGCACAGTGTCCTCCAAACAGAACTGGATGACCACATGTGCCAGGTGGAGGGCAGGCTGTTGCAGCTAGATGGGCAGGTGGCCCCTCCAGTCAAGCCCCCAGCACTGCCACCTTTGGGGTTGTGAAGGAGTAGTGGTGACTATAGGGACATCAGTGCCACTACTACCATCTGTAGAGCCTCAGATTCCCAACCACCCTCCCCATCAAGGTGTTTACCCTCCCCATGTGTCATACACCACCCCTATCTGCTGTCTTGTCTGTCTACAAATGCAACCTCTCCTACCAAACCTCCCTCTCTCACCACACTTACCAATAATCCTTCCTTAACATCCCACTCTCACCTTTAAAAAAAAAGGGCATCTGTCCCACAAAAAAATCACGTCCCATATATAGCTGTGCATTTTGCCCAGAGACATGTACCCAGCACACAATATAACCCTACCAATCATCTGTATTGTATGATGCCCACACACCTCCCTGTAGCGTGTGATGCTCCAAATTCTAAATTGCCCACATTGCAAGCAGTTGTTCCTGCTAAAGAAATGCAGAGCTATCGTCCTTTCCTACACCCATCCTGCACATCTCCTGCTTGCCCCAATTTCACCACTTTCCTAGCTCCCTTTTTTCTTTTCTTTATTTGAAATTAGCGCGAGTTTAAGAGGCCGTAAGCAAAGCTAAGCTCATGTAAGCATCCCTTAGCTCTGCACAAACCCACATAAACCTCCTTACAACAGCTTTAAAGTGCCTTAATCACTCTGTCTCTAACAGCCACTATTCTGCCCAGCAACAAAATAATCAGCCCTTACAAGGCTTAAACCCAGGACCCTACACACTATAGCCAAAGTGATTTTCCACTAAGCCATTTCATATGTAACTAACTCTGATGTTTTCTCAAATATATCATTCAGCCCACTCATTCAACAGTAGGGGAAATGTATTTATATATGTAGATGTCTGTATGTGTATATATATATATATATATATATATATATATATATATATATGTCTACATATATATTTTTATATATATATATATCAGTATATATATATATATATATATATATATATATATATATATATATATATATACATATATATATAAAAAGTTAAATGTATATGTATATATATATATATATATATATATATATATATATATCAAAAAGAACACAACAAATAAATATATGACCAAAGGCACTGTTAATGGGGGTGAGGGGGCCCAAAATAAGTACCTCTTATAAATATTGATATCATCCCCTCCTCCACAGCTAAACAGATCTGCCTTGCAACACAATAACCAACACTTGCAAGTCTCATACCCAGGACCCTACACAACATAGCCACAATTTAACAGTAATCCATCGCAGCTGTACGATGTCAAGATTATATCAGTAACATATCATGCAGAACAGTCTGTCTGCCATAGAGAATGTACAATGTGGAAGCAGTAAACATTCCAATGATACATATATACACAAACACACGCACACACACACATATATATATATATATATATATATATATATATATATATAAAAATATATATATATATGTATATACACATACATACACATAAACATATATTACTAGGTACAGATATGTATAAGAAGATCTATATTTAGAGGGTGCACAGCATATCGAACAGCCAGTATTCCTACAGTTGCCACCTTTTAAAATGGCCAGTGTCTGATTCTTTCATAGAAAAGACTATTATTGCATGAAACATATATTCACAGACAAGTCAAAGGATATGACACCACACACAGGTTTGCATACATAGAAATCTTTATTTGTGTACTATTTCAGTTGTATATGCCATTTCATATACCAGTTAGGTGTTTGAAATACATAATAACTGAGTAATGCAACTCTTAAGCAAAACATTTGATACAGTAATCTGAAAGGATAACATGTTGCTGTCCAGGCCAAGGGATTCAAGTAGTAAAGAAACACTGGCCTGGAAGATAAGAATCAATCAACACTAATTAATTACACTAATTAATTAATTAATTAATTACAGATGGACTTCAGCACCCTCCAATTATACTCTGTACTCAACCTCTAGGGGGAAAAGAATTAAGTTGTCACAATGAAAATGTATCTGTTACATATCAGTGCTTAACTTAAAACATCACTATCATACTGACAAACAGAACCATCTGTAAGACAGTAAGCACTAGCCCACCACTGCTCCCATGGTGAAATGTATGAAAATATACAGCCATATACCTTCATGTGTCTTACTACTGATATCCCTCACATGTTGTAACAGCCTAGGTTAAAAATGGTGCATGCCCCTCCCTCATAGAATGACTTACATGGGCATATACCAGTGTTACATACACTGACCTCTGGACTGTACAAGGTCACACACGTTTTGTCCAGCTGTAGCCCACATATATATGGACCCTACCCAACAATATGTGTTGGAGTCCACAACATACCTGGAATGATAGCAGGAATGCCAGCACTACATAATGACAGGCCACTACTTAACAACCTCTTACTGCATGACATCTGGACAAAGCCTGGTATATAGGTGGAGGACAGAGGCTGGAACACAGGGACATATTTGCAATATTGCTGTTATACACTGTGAAAGATGCTGGTGTTACAGGATTGCTTGCAACATACCCTTACTCAGGAATATGAAGTCAGAAACGCAAATGGATGCAGCCATGTACTGATAGCACTCAAAAGACAGAATGCCACTGATATGTCAGAGACAAGACCTGTGTGGTGAACAGACAAAACATAACAGCCAATCCTCTGGCCATCATGTGGATAGGCCCACAGTTGAGAGCTATGCAGACAGGCTGCATTCCATGCTAAACTAGCATGTACACACAAACCCTGTAAAACTAGTGTTATACAAGGCATATAACAACAATACTCACACTGTCCTTAGGTCTGGAACCTTATACAAACATGTAGTTGGCCTGTGTCTGCAAGTACTGTTGTAAAAGTTATTGCTACCTGCTGTCTGTAACAGTGCTGCCCACACACAGGAAGGATGTCTTCCATACAGGAAAGGTAAAGGGACAATGCCCACATGATGTAGTAATTTATAGTAGTGGGTTGCCATGACATTGACAATGGTACTGGCAGGGTATATGTCCCTTTCCCCAATGTAGTGCAATCCTCAACTTGGTAAACATAGGTGTGCTGGTGTGGGTGGCACGGGCTTCCCCTTTGGAGGGTGTGTGGTGGTGAATAACCACAGATAGTGTGATTGACAACTACTTAACCTGTTAACATGTACTGTACAGTATTACAGCCAACAAAGTGGGGGGATACACTTAACAATAACTGCAATGATGGTGGCTGTGTCCACAAGATCCAGACGCAGCTATACATATATATATATATATATATATATATATATATATATATATATATATATATATACCAACCCCAGTATCACTGTACAGCTATACAGTGGGGAAGAGGGCATTTACACATCTACTACTAGTTGTGATGGAATGAATTTTCAAAGGATGATACCTGTGAAATGTTAGCATTTGCCAGTCAGTTTTCGGACAGATGACCTCCTGAACATGTATATTCTGCAAATTGAAGTAGATCCCTTCACATACACACACACTCTTACTTGGCAATACTGGGAATAGAACCCCTACCTAGGTACATATTGCTACTAAAGTTTGTGGCCTTAATTACACACCACACAGCTTTTAGGATGATGTGTGTTCCAGGTTACATGTTAAGTGAAGAACATCACCAGGCCTTGTACAGTATGGTAATGGGGGATGTACTGGTTGTTTATGAACAATACAAAGTGAGACATACTGTCATGTACACATTGGCAAACACATAACAGTCATACACACATCTGAGAGACCTGGGTTTATCAGTGCTAAATACTTTGTCAGTGTGTCCATTCCATTACAGATGAGCTGCATACAGCACATGCATCACTGGGCTGGATAGTGTAATCAATTATCTTTATGGTTGATGATGACAGTGGTCCCCATACAGTGGACCTTGGGACATATACTGGGGGCACCACTGTGTAAAGACAGTATACCCAGCACCCACACCTCACATTGGATATTGTACTCACTGAAACCCATGACAATACTCTGACATACCCACCATCACACATTGACCAGGACTGCAATACAACCCCTTGTCTATCTCAAGAGTGCTACTACAGGGATATGCATCTATTGCACATGCCACAGGGATAGTAGAGTGATGCTTTGTCATGGCTCTCCTACGGTCAGCAACATCACTATCCCTTATACTGTGTGGCAAGGTGTATTGTATTAGGAGAATGTGGCCTCAGAATGCTGTATCCTACAAATATACACACTTGCACACATACACACACTTGCCAGAACTCAGAGGGTAACCCATGCCTATCTACCCATATGTACAATAGTGTTTTGCTGATACTGCAAACTCCAGGTAGCTCATAGGGTGAAGAGTGTAACAAGGTACAGGTAATGTCCATCACAGAAGCAGCCATATTTAACTATGGCAATGGGGGGTGCGGTGGGTGTGAAAGGCTTCAAGGTATTATCAACTACAGGATTACAAACACACAGACACTGTTATTCTCAATAATGCACACTGACACATTTGTCAGTACTGGGGTCCATAAGTGCAGGTGTTCATAGGTGTGTACGAGGATACTGTCCATGGAGAGATGGGAAGAGTAGGGGATGTGGGTACAATGGCATCATGTCACCTGCCATTTGGCAGTAGGCCATCTATCAACTGATGCCATGGGAGTGATCCTCAGAGTGAGAGTTAAATGCCACATCCAATCATCTGGTTGCCTCTTCCAGAGGGCCATTGAGGTGCTCAAGTTGACATGTATGCAACATGTATTATATAACATGGTCAGTGTCTGTCTTGGAGACCTGTACCCAAGCATGTTCTGTTGACTGTGGTAGTGTAGTTGAGGTATACATGGCATTTCTAGGTGTGGCATTCATACCACAGTTGG